>NC_134353.1:749562688-749862688 GCF_048569485.1 Anomaloglossus baeobatrachus
TGCTGAGTGGATGCCAGTGAACACTGGAATAAGTATAAAGACACCAGTAAAGGGCAATAGCCCAGCCAGTTAGGTAAACATACCCATGAAAGTGCACAATACAAACCTGAACAACAGCAGAGAGGACCCCCTGGAGAGAGAGCCCCGACGTATACGTTTCACGATCACAAATGTGGGATTATTTCATCAGGGGGAAGTGGAAGGCTATGAAGCAGCCATGTGTATTTATACATGGCGCTCGCACGCTCCAGCTGCTCCACCCCCACTGTGTCAGCGCGACTGGACCAATCGCGGCTGATACCCAGCGCTGTCAGCAGTCAACGCCCCTAGAAGGTAGCGCGCATGCGCGGGAAACGGGGACGCGTCACCCGGAAACCGCGCAGGCGATAATGACGCTGACAGAGCCGGGCCAGCAAGCCATTGATGCGGCTGCGCCGACGGGGGGAGGAGGAGCGGGAGCGACCATGAAAGACAGAGGATAAATAAGTATAGGCAGTGTGACACAGGTGGGTAAAACATATCATAACGCAAAATTTTCAGTGTTGCTTCAGATGTCCCAGCCGTGGCACACAGAGGAAGGTGATACGTATGTAATATCTCCATGTCCATCAATCAATGCCAAGAATGTGGTTCCAAAGGAGTGCCAGCAAAAAGGAAATATAAGTGAATCTGAAATTAAAAATATACAAAAAGTAAGATTAAAAACAAGGCACAAAAACCAGGGAGATAAAAGAAGAGGGCAATCATCGCAAGAAAGGCGCAAAACTCAGATGCTCATTAAGCCCCCTCGGGGATAATGTTCCCAAAGTATAAATCCAGCGTGTTTCACGCTGGGCAAGTATTTTGCGTACATTTCCACCCCTCGCCCAACCAATGTATGACATCAATGCCCCTGATTCTCAGGGACATTGGGTCACAATCATGAAAGGCATGAAAGTGGCGAGGATGGGTTTTTAGGGTGGACGTGTCAACCACTGTCCGGGCGGCAGCAATGTCTCTCACATGCTCCCTCACGCGTCTGCGCAGTTCCCTACTAGTAAGGCCCACATATATCATGTGGCACCCGCATGTGGCATAATATACCACATTGCTGGTACCACACGATACATAGTGGCGTATATCAAAACTGCGCAGACCATCAGCAGAGGTGAAGGAAGAAATGCGAAGAACATTGCTGCAGGCCAGACAGTGGCCACAAGGGAAACAGCCCCTAAGGGGAGTACCAAGATCCAAAAAGGTAGTAGGTCGGTTTGGAACATAATGGTTCCGTACAAGCAAGTCACGTAAATTACATGACCTGCGGGGCGTCATCAGGGGGCTTTTGGGTAGAAGGTCACATAGAGTAGAATCAGAAAGGAGAACATTCCAGTGCCTGCTCAAGATAGACCGCATATTGGACCACTCATGGTTGTAGTTAGAAATAAAACGAATTTGGCCAGGATCTGAGGAACAGCCGGATTTAGCCCCACTATAATATAATAGAGTAGATCGAGGAGTATGCTTCGCCTGTAGATAAGCCCGCTTAATGCTCCTATTACTGTAGCCCCGCTCCTGAAACCGAATTGTTAAATCTGCCGCCTGCTCCTCAAACAAAAGGTCAGATGAGCAGATATGTTTCATACGTAAAAATTGACCGGTGGGGATGGCCCGAATAGTGCACTGATCATGGGACGACGAGGCATGAAGGAGGGAGTTAACCGAGGTCGCCTTATGGTAAACATTGGTTTGAATCTTACTACCCTCACCAATTTGGATGATAATATCAAGGAAATCCAAACTCCTGCTATCATATCTATGGGTCAACTTGATACCAAAAGGATTCATGCCAATCCGTTCCATGAACTCATCGAGTTGCTCCGTCTTGCCCGTCCACAAAATAAACAAATCATCAATGTACCGCAGCCAGCACTGCACATGGGCATCGGCCGGCCCGCCCCCTTCGCACAGCAAACCCCTCTCCCAGAAATCTAGGAAGAGGTTTGCGTATGAAGGCGCGCAGGCCGCACCCATGGCAGTGCCGCACTGCTGTAAATAATGTACATCATTAAATAAAAAGAAATTATGGGTGAGGACAAAACGGAGCAACTCAAGGATTAGGTCACACATCGGGCCATCCCGACCGGAACTCAACAAAAAATGTTCAGCGGCCTTCAGGCCATCCTCGTGACGGATACAAGTGTAGAGGGCCTCAACGTCTGCCGTAACAAGTAGAGTGTTATTATCCACAAAGATGCCATCTATCCTCCTAAGAACGTCCGTCGTGTCACGGACATATGAGGGGAGCGTCTCAACCAAAGGTTTCAAATAATGATCTATAAATTGACATATCGGTTGACACAACCCCTCAATGCCGGACACGATAGGACGACCAGGAGGACAGAGGGCATCTTTGTGGATTTTGGGCAGTAAATAAAAAGTGGGTGTTTTAGGAAAATGTACCGTGAGTCCCTCTACTACCTGTTTACTGATGATACCTTGATCACAGGCCTTACCGAGGATGGCCTGAAGTTGAGCAGAAAAAGCAGAAGCGGGGCTACAGGGGAGCTTACAGTAAGTGGACTTATCACGTAACTGGCGGAGCGCCTCTTTCTCATACATAATGGCTGGCCAGATCACGATGTTTCCCCCTTTGTCCGCAGGCTTAATTACAATATCATCCAACTTATCCAGGGACTCGATTGCCAATCTCTCAGCATGAGTTAAGTTGTCATACCGACGTCTCCTGGATAGATGTTCAAAATCAGATATCACAAGTTTTGTGAATATCTCAACGGCCGGGCAAACGGACAAAAGGGGAAACCTCGTTGATCTGGGCATGGCACAAGATGGAAACTCACCCAAAGTGCTCGGTGCGGCTTCATCCAGCAGCTCCTTAAGATCCTGTATGGCCTGTTGTTCCCTCAAATCCAGTGGTCCAAAAAATTGTTGTGTGCGTCTGTTGTGTAATTTAGTGAGAATGACTTTCCGTGCAAAAATATATAAATCCTTTACCGCTGTAAAACAATGGAAGGCGTTAGATGGTGAAAAGGAAAGTCCCCTTGACAGCACATCAATTTGGGAAATGGAGAGGAGATGTTGACACAGATTAATTATCTGAGGTGTTCTGCGTTTATTCGCATTAGATGGTTGTTTTGACTTTAATCTGGTAATGATGCCACTGGAATGGCCAATCTCTGCATCAGATTCATCAGTTTCACTGGGGCCAGGAAAAGTACATCCATTGTCTGCACTCGTTCCCCTCGTCCTAGAGTATGATCGTGATCTTGATCGGCGTCCAAGAGTATTAGACCACCATTTATAGACACGATTTTGCTGAAAATCATTTTGATCACGTGAGAATTTTTTCATTTTCACGGTTTTGATATCTTTTTACCAGTGTAGCAAATCAGCTTCATTCTGAGCAGTGAATTTGGCCAGGGCTTCACTTGACATGTTCTCCTTAATGGTAGTGAATAGTTTTTCCATCTGTCTCCATTTCCAAAATTGAGGCTGTGTCAAGCTCGCTAAGAAGATTTAAAAATCCTCTCGAGCAGGCACTGGAAAACTCCTCCCAACGTGTTCTGATAGATTCGTTGTCTACCTGAAAGGATGGACACACTTGTACCCGCAAGCCCCGTGGAATAAGCCAATTTGCAAGTATTTGTTAAGGAATGCCCTGTTTTTTTTATCTCTATAGTTGTGTAAAAATAAATAAATTGGCATAGAGTTCCCCCATATTGTGATGCCCAGCACCTCTACGATGGACTCCTCACTAGAGCTGGGTTACACCTCCCAAAACCTTGAAAACACACATTTGCCAGAAGACTTGCCACATTCATCAGGGGGGCTTTAAACTAGAAGAGAAAGGGATGGGAATAAAAATGGCAGAAAAAAATATGCAGCTAAAGGATGAACTAACCAAGCATACTAGATGTGGTAAAGAGGACAGAGGACAGGAGACTCAGAAGGAATCTAGGAAAAGGGGAGCAAAAGATCACAAACTAAAATGTTTTTACACAAATGCACAAAGCATGGGAAACAAACAAGCAGAACTAGATAAAGAATATAATACAGAAAGAAAATTATGATGTCATTGGCATCACAGAAACCTGGTGGAGTGACACGATCGATTGGAACATACAGATGGAAGGATACAACTTATTCAAAAAGAATAGAACTAACAAAAGAGGAGGTGGAGTTGCATTGTATGTAAAAAAAGAACACATCTGAACAGAAATTAAAGTTTCAGAGAATGAGAATCTATTAGAAAATATTTGGTTAAGGATTCATGGAGTAAACAAGGAGAAGGATATGATAATAGGTATTTATTACAGACCACTGGGTCAATCAGAGGATATTTCACATCAAATGGCCACTTTCTCAACAAAACATGAAATAATGATCATGGGAGATTTCAACTACCCAGACATTCATTGGGAACCCTCACAGGTAAGAGTAAAGGCTCCATCCAATGTTTATCCTGCCTTGCAGACAACTTCATCTCCCAGCTGGTAGAAAAAAATACAGGGGAACAGCCATCTTGGACCTAGTCCTAACAAACAATGAGGATATGGTTAAGGGACTAAGGGTAGCAGGGACACTGGGACTCAGCGATCATGCTTTATTTGAATTTGGAGTTGCAAGAGGGGGAACACCTGAGAAGACACAGACTTCAAGGCTTGACTTTAGCAGAGCGGACTTCAAGGGCCTAAAGGCAAAGATTGGTAAAATTCCATGGCACCTAATTCTTAGGCACAAAACTGCACACGAAGGATGGGAAATATTCCGTAAGAAAATCTTTAATGCACAAGAACTAACAATACCGAAAAGCAAGAAAAATAGGAAAGTCCTAAAGAAACCAGGATGGATGAACAAAAAATTACATCACCTGCTTAAAAAGAAAAAAGAAACATACATCGAGTGGAAGAAGGGGATTATACCTAGGGAAGAAGACATGGCAGTTTGCAGACTCTGCAAGACTAGCGTCAAAGGAGCTAAGGCCGAACATGAATTGAGGCTTTCAAAAGAGGCCAAGTGTAAGGTAAAAGGATTTTGGGGGTATGTTAAAGGCAAAAGAAAAGTGAAGGAGACCATAGGAGTCCTGCAGAATCAAAAAGGTGAAACAGTCAACAAGGTGGAACAGCAGGTGGAGCTACTAAATTCGTATTTTGTATCTGTCTTCGCCCAAAAAATGAATGCAAGCATCAGCAATAATCATGATAGAAGTGATGGTCAGGAGTATTCCAAGTTGACAATAAGCAAAGAATTGATATGAGAATACTTAGCCAAGTTAAAGGAAACCAAGTCCCCAGGTCCAGACGATTTACACCCTAGAGTACTGAAAGAGATAGCTGAGGAAATAATAGTACCACTTGCATAATCTTCAATAAGTCATCGGAAACAGGAGAGGTCCCTCTAGATTGGAAAAGTGCAAATGTGGACCCTATCTATAAAAAGGGGAAAAAAGAAGATGCTGGGAATTAGGCCCATTTCACACGTCAGTGAAAAACACAGACGTTTTTCACTGGCGTGTAAAACACGCACATGTCCCTGCGTGTGCCGAAAATCACGGCACACGTGGGTTGTCTAAGTGCAATCCGGGCTCCGTTCTCCGTGGCCCGTGATTGCACTTAGAGATTCACTCACCTGCGCACGCTCCCGCTGTCCATGGTGCTGATCGCTCCCGCGACGCAGCATCCGGCCGGCGGTGACCCCTGCAGGAGCTGCTTCCGGGTCGGCTGTGTCGCGCATAATGAATATGCGCGACAGTAATCAGCCGGCACAGAAGGAGCAGGGAGAACGGGCTGCAGAGGACATCGCTGGACGCCGGGTGAGTTAAAATGTTTTTTTATTTTAAAAGTACGTTTTTTTCTGGCACGTGTTTCACGGACCACACCACTGCGTGGTCCGTGGAACATCAGTGATGCCAGAAAAAAATGGACATGTCTCCGTGCGGCAATCACGCACACGCGGGTACGCTGCACGGAGACACGTGCAGTGACAAATCACTGACGTGTGAGCAGACCCATTCATTATAATGGGTCTGCGTATGTCAGTGATTCTGGTACGTTTAAAAAAAAGCACAAACGTCCCAGAATCACTGACGTGTGAAAGGGGCCTAATAGGTCAGTAAGCCTGACCTCTATTGCAGGAAAAATCTTCGAGCAAATTGTCAAAGAACATTTACTTAGGTACCTGGATGAGAAGGCATTAATCAACCAAAGCCAGCATGGCTTTATGACCAATAAATCTTGTCAGACCAAGGTGCTTTCCTTCTACAACAAAGTCACTGAATGGTTGGACCAGGGGAATGCTGTGGATATAGTATACCTTGACTTCAGTAAGGCATTTGATAAAGTATCACATGACATCCTCATTGAAAAACTGATCAAGTATGGAATTGACAAAAAATCAGTTAGATGGATTCACAACTGGCCTAGGGCCGTTTCACACATCCGGCATTTCTCCAGATTACCGGATCCGGCACACTCCAGTATAGTGTTAATACTGTACAATGGCATCACAGCAAGCTCCAGTCACATGCTCCAGTCACATGAATGCATGTGACCGAAGATTGCCGCCATGCCATTGTACTGTATATACTGTACTGGAGTGTGCCGAATCTGGCAATCCGGCAAAATGCCGGATGTGTGAAACAGGCCTTAATGATCGGGCGCAACGAGTAATACTAAATGGATACACATCAACCTGGAGGAAAGTCAAAAGTGGGGTGCCGCAGTGCCAGTGCTGTTTAATATCTTTATAAATTATCTGGATAACGGAATTATTGGGAAACTCATAAAATTTGCAGATGATACTAAGATAGGAGGAGTAGCCAACAGTGGAGAGGAAAAAGAGTGTATTCAAAAGGATCTAGACACACTCGAACAATGTGCTAAGGAGAACAGAATGGTTTTTAACAGGGACAAAGGCAAAGTCCTACATCTGGGTAAAAGAAATTTAAAAAACATATTTAGTATGGGAGGAATAGAACTAGGTGATAGCACTGAGGAAAATGACTTGAGCATAATAGTGGATCCCAGATTCAACATGAGCCAACAATGCGGAGCTAAAAAGGCCAACAAAATTCTGGGATGTATCAAGTCAAGCATTGAATCTATATCAAGAGAGGTAGTTATTCCCCTATACTCTGCCCTCATGCAAACCATGTCATATGAAGAACGGCTAAAAGAACTAGGGATGTTTAGTTTTGAAAAAGAGAAGGCTGAGAGGAGACTTAATAGCGGTCTAAAAATATCTGAAAAGTAGTCACAGTACAGAGGAAACTACCCTATTCTCTTTAGCACAAGGAAGTACAAGAAGCAATGGGATGAAACTTAAAGGAAGGAGATTCAGATTAGACATTAGGAAAAAAATTTTGACAGTGAGGGCAGTCAGGGAGTGGAACAGGCTACCACGGGAGGTGGTGAGCTCTCCATCAATGGCAATCTTCAAGCGGAAACAGGATAAACATATAGCTGGGATGATTTAGGAAAGCCTGCACTCTCAGGGGGTTGGACCCGATGACCCTTGAGGTCCCTTCCAACTCTACCATTCTATGATTCTATGAGATAAAGCATACGGCTACAGGCTGTAGCCCCTAGCTATCTTGGCTGTGTATCAAAACAAGAGGGACCCCATGCGGCTTTATGCAGTTCCACCCAATTTTGATACCCAGCCATGATAGAGCTGACAGCTGGGGCTGGTATTCTTAGGCTGGAGAGACCCATGGTTATTGGGCCCGCAGCCTAAAAATAGCAGCCTGTAGCTGCCCAGAATTGTTGCATCCATTAGATACGACAATCTCGCCACTTTATCCAGCTTATCCCAATTACCCTGGTACAGTGGCAAGCGGGGTAATAAGGGGTAAATGATAGCTCACATCTGCCACTAAGCCCTAGATTAGAAATGGGAGGCGTCTATTAGACCCCTCTATTACTAATCTGTAAGCGAAAAGAAGTAAACACAAACACAGAGAAAAATCCTTTATTTGAAATCAAATACAAAAAAAACACCCTCTTTCACCCCCTTTATTAATCCTCAAAACACCCAGGTCTGACTTAATCCACACGAGGTCCCACGACCATTCTGGCTCTGCTATATACTAATCAGATAAAACATCAGATTGCACTCACACCAGTGTTAAACAATGGGCAGTGTTCATGCAATTTTTTTCTCATGCCAAATTGGCATGAAAAAAGAATCACAGGATGCCATGTTTGGCAGCGAGTCTCAGCTTACTCACACCCATACAAGTCTACGTGAAACATCGGACTGCACTGACGTCATTCGAGTGCAGTGCGATGTACGCACAGACAGGCAAAGGAGAAGATGGAGAAATCACTCTCTCCCTCTTCCGCAGCTGTGATCCAATCCGCAAACAGTGAGTGATTTTATATCTATCTTTGAAATTGCACTGCCTGTTAAGTCACACAAAAAAGTACACCACTTTTTTACTTTTGCTGGTATTGTTGGGTGAAAAATGTATCAATTCTAGTGGAAATGGTCATCAGAGCGTGTTACCTGACCCATGGTTAACAGAGGTAAAATGATGACCTTTGGGTTAGCTGGCTACGGTGACCTGTTAGACCATGCCAGGAGCATTGTCTAAAAGGCATTCTGTCAGTGTAACACTGACAGGTATAGTGTATTGCAATGCTTGTGCATGGTAATATATTAAAGCAGCAATCAGATTAATAAACGTTAATGTCCCATATGGCAACTTAATTAAAAAAGTTAAAAAAAATACCAATAAATATACATATTTATTTAAAAACAAAAAAAGGACGCATATTTGGTATTGCCACACCCGGAACAACGCAATCTATAAAACTGTCACACTAGTTAACCTCATCAGTGAACACTGTAAAAAAAAAGAAAAGTAGCAAACTTCTTTTCATCATGGAGCTAAAAAAAAAAAAGTGGAATAAAAAGTGATCAAAATAAAAATAGTATAAATAAAAACATCATCTTGTCCAACAAAGAGAAGCCCCAATACAGCTCCGTTAGCAAAAAATAAAACTATCGCTCTCAAACTTGAGCATTTGTTTGTATTTTGTAGAAGCGGCGAAACATTATAATAAAAACCCCAATAAAATGTGGTATTGTTGTATTCATAATGACACAAAGAATAAAGCTGTGTTATCACTTTCATGACACGGTGAAATGTATAAAAGAAAAAACTATTCCTGAAATGCTGTTTCTTGATTCTGCCTCATACAAAGCAACTAGAAAGCGATCAAAAAATATTGTGTGGCCCAAAATAGTGCCAATAAAGACTCCAACTCATCCTTCAAAAAAAAAAAAAAAAAAACAAGCCCTCACATGATTGTTGGCAGAAAAGTAAACTATAGTCTTCAAAATTTGGTGATGCAAAAAATCTTTTTCATAAGAAAAAAAAGGTGTAAAGGTAGCCAAACCTAAAGAAAACGCTATATAAGGCCCTGTGTGCACTTACCGTTTTTTGACGTGGATTTCCTGCGGTTTTGCTGCATGTTTCGCTGCATGTTATGTTCATAACATCTCTGCATTGATTCACCAGCAAATCCTATGGGAAAAAAAAATGCTATGCGCACTATGCGGATTTTGACAGCTGCATGTTTTGCTGCGGGATTCCTGCAGCAAAACAATTGCATGTCACTTCTTTCCGCACGTCGCTGCAGCATTTTACTCCATTGACTGCAATATAATCGGGAAATCCCGCAGGGAATAACGCAGGTAGCAAATTCGATGCGGTTCATTGCGTTTTCCTGCGTTATTCACTGCGGTATTTCGCAGTTTCGGGACATAATGTTCATCACTGCCTGCGGTTTGCAGGGAAGTGATGTCATTATGACAGGAAGAGGAAGCGGAGCAGAGAGTAAATACATATCACAGACATAGAACACACACATATCGCACTCACACACAGACACAGACATATAGAATACACATAGAAATCAAACGGACATATAAAAATAAAAAAACGTGGGCTCCGCCATATTTTTACCATCCAGCCGAGGTAAACACACAGCGGCGTCCCGGTATTCTCAGGCTAGGGAGGGGGAGGGCCATGGTTAATGCCCCCCTCCTTCCCGCAGCCGAGAATATCAGCCCGCACCTGCCCCGGGACTGTCACATCCATTATGCGGCAGCCCCGGAGTGTCCCAGCTCTTCCTGTTGCCGTGATGCGGTGGCAATCAGGGTAATAATGAGTTAATGGCAGTCCATCGCCGCCACTAAGTCCAGGCTTTAATCATGGCAGCGTCTATGAGACAGCTTTCATGATTAACCCGTAAGTAAAGTGAAAAAACACAAACACCGAAAAATCTTTTATTTTAAATAAAATACAATAAAGCCCCTCTTTCACCCCTTTATTAACCCCCCCAAACACACAGCTCTGACGTAATCCACGCACGTCCCTTGCATCCAGCCGCAACTGACACATACTGAATGCAGCCTCGTAACGAGCCTGCAGAGAGGTAACCACAGGTCATTTCTCACGGCCGGTAATGTGAACACACTACCGCCGGGAGAAATGCAGTGTGTTGATTGATCTATTCCCTATCTATCTATTTATCTATTTATCTACTATCTATCTTAGAAGGAAATTACTTTTTTTTTCTTTTCTTTCAATGTGCTTTATTGCATTGAATGCATTAAAACACATATACCAACCCGCGGCAAAACTGCGGTAAAAATATCGCAGCAAACCGCGACAAACCACATGCGGTTTTCGGGTGCGGTTTGCCGCGTTTTTTTTTACTGCGGGTGCGGTAATCTTCTGACCTGCGGAATTTTCTTAAGAAAATTCCGTTTTACAGTGCGCACAGGGCCTAAATCTGGAATCGCTGTAATCATACTGACATGAGAAATAAAGCCACCTAATCACTTTTACTGCAAGGAGAACAGCGTAATAAAGCCAGTTCTTCAACTGCTGTTGATTTGTTCTTTCTGCCTCCCACAGATCGCAGTAAGGCTTTTCTCACATTTATCCCGTGCTCTATAGTGAGCGCTTAAACCAGGGTTTACATGTAAATGTCTGAAAAATGTGATTTAAACAAAATTCCCAACAGAAAATTTATTGAAATGAGACAGAGGGATTCACTTTTAACTCCTGTCTGGCCTGTGGACCAGCAGTGTCTAGCTTTTTAAGTGCCTTTTTAGGTATGCACATAAGTGTAGTCATCAGCCGTTTGTTCACCTTTGGAGAGAAGGACACGGTGGAACAGAGGCTGAACAGAGTCCTGAGTAACTGCTGCCTCATTATAGTAAATAGATTCTTTGAGGGTTTCATTCAAATCATGTATTTTGGAGATGTAGATGAAACTCCAATGTAAGTGCTCAGCATAGAGCACAGGATAAATTTGAACTGATAAAAAATGTTCTCTACCACAAATTGCCATTAAATAGCATTTAACTCAATCCACAAAAAAAAACAAGTCCCCACTCAGATCCGTCATATCAAAGAATACAAAAAGTCCTGCACCATTAATCAGTTATATAATTTTGGTTCAGGGCAGAGAGACAGTATCTGAATTGAGGGATATAGTGGTGCTCAACCTCAAAAATTGCAGATTAAATCAAAAATAAAAAGAATGAAAAATGTGGCACTCATTGCCCCATAAAAAAACTTTATTAATTTCTCAGTAAGGGCATAGGTGCAGGTAGTTACTGGTGGTAGAAAGTGTAACATTATATCCCCCCAGCCTGTACCATATTGTAATCAGGCTCCAGCAGTAGCTATAGTCCTTGATCTGGTGGGGGGTTGCATGTATATTGTTCTCCTCGGCAGGGAGCTTCCCTAACACATATCTCTGGAGACTGTGTTCTAGAAACTTCTTTATAACTAGGAGCTACAAAGTAGCAAATGTTAAATGGGTGTGTGTGAGCACTTCTGCCCATCCAGGGGGTTGATCTAAGGGGATGTGGGAGATTTAGCCACATGTTTTGAGTTAGTTGATGCTTTGTTGGGTGCAGGGATAGGATCTGTGCTGAGGGAAGATCCTAGTGCCCGGTTATGGACTTTGGGACATTGAAGATCAGCTGCTACGTGGGATTTTGTTGTTCCAGTCACACTATCGCAAAGGTCCCCAACTCCAGTCCTCAAGGCCCACCAACAGTGCAGGTTTTTGGGATTTCCTTAGTATTGCACAGGTGTTAATGTAATTACCTGCCCAGGTGCTGGTTCCAACAGCAGTGCAATGCTAAGGAAATCCTGAAAACATGCACTGTTGGTGGGCCTTGAGGACTGGAGTTGGGGAACCCTGCACTATCGGATTTAAGGAACTCATCTAAGGACTGTTGTTGCATTTTCCTTGGCGTCGGATTGCTGGGTGGCGCCAACGGATCTGTTTTCTTTGTGTGGACTCATTGTGGACTCTAAAGAACCATTTGGATATTGGATGCTTTATGCTCCCTGCATCAATAAAACTCGTTGAATTCATCCTTGGCCTGGTGTCTCTGCCTGCTCTGTTGCATACCCCGTCACACAAAGGCTTTTGAAAAACCCTATGGTTTCCTCCCAAAAAAGAAATCCCGCAAAATTTGCACTTCAATTTGCATTTGTGTCCAGTACATTATAGTGCCCGTACATTGCACCCACCTCGTGCTTCTGGAAACCTGCATGCTGTAAATTAAGTGGGCTCTCCTCACTAAAACAATGGCAGACGTGGATACTAACTGTGGTTTATGCATACTGTGGTGCTCAGAAGGGTGGAGGTTATTTAGACTTGGGAGCACAGATTTTGCTGGATTTCTTTTTTTTGAGAAGGGAGCTATAGCATTTTTCCAGAACCTTTGTGTCATCTGTAATGTGGAAGCCCCCTATATTTCCGTTGACAGATGAAGGACCTGAGTGGGGACTTGTTTTGTTTTTTTTTTTGTGTAGTTGGAGTTGAAGTTTTTATTGCGAATTGTAACGCCTGGTCCCACCAGACCCCGGGGGGGGAGCTCTCCCTCACATCTGCCCGGTCCCAGCATGGCTCCCACATGCATTCCTGCCCCCACTCCCAGGCAGAGAAGGCCTTCCACTTACCGGCCCCATGGCTCTGCAGACGCTGCTCCCACTCCTAGGCCTGCTGCAGTTTCCTCCTCACACAGAATTGCTGTAGGTGATTCTAGGCTGCGTGCAAGGCCACGCCCCCTTTCTTAAAGTGGCATGCCCCAAATCCTGGAAGTGATCTCAGAGGTCACCTGCTGCCTAATAGGTATTTAAGTTCACTTCCCCCGGCAGCAGGCGCCCGAGCAACGCCTCTATTAGTGCATTGCCAGTGTCCTAATCTGTTTCTGCTATTGTTTATGATCCGTACAATTGTTACCTGATTCTAATCCTGTGTCTCACCATAGTGCCATCTAGACCATACCGGCTGTGGACGTCACCACCTACTCCTACCGTGGACGTCACCGTGCCATACCTGCCGTGGACACTATCTGTACCGTACCGGCTGTGGACGTCACCACCCATTCCTACCGTGGACGTCACCGTGCCATACCTGCCGTGGACACTATCTGTACCGTACCGGCTGTGGACGTCACCACCCATTCCTACCGTGGACGTCACCGTGCCATACCTGCCGTGGACACTATCTGTACTGGACCGGCTGTGGACGTCACCTGCTGTGAAACATCTCCGGTGCCACTTCCGTGTTCCGCCTGCCGCAGACATCGTACCCGAGCCACGCCTGGCCGTACAGAGACTCCTACCTCCGGTCCCTGGCTGCCGTGCATTTAGGCCTTCTGGGGAGGCGCCGCACAGTCCCTGTATAGGGGTTCGCTGCTGGCCGTCTTCTCAGGGGAGTCCGGTGCACGGTCCAGTGGGTCCACCTCCGGACGTTCGCCGCTCCTCGGTGAGCGTAACAGTTTGCTCGGGCCATGGACTCCGCCGGGATCACGGTTAACCCGCTGAATGACCTGCAACAGGAGCTCTCCCGCCAACGTGAGACCCAAGCAAGGTTCGTGGCTTACATAAAGTCTGTGGAATCCCGTCTAGCATCCATGCAAACCTCCGTATCCTCCGACAGCTCCCAGTTGAGTGAACTACTGCAGGAACTGTCCCGCCAGCATGAGGCCCAGAGACGCATGGCTGAAGACATGGCGGCCGTGGATTCCCGTCTAAATGCCCTGCAGAATCCGGCCTCCTCTACAACTCCCGACTCTGCAGGATTATCGACATACATGTCTCCTTCTCGCCTGGCCTCCCCACCCATGTATGGAGGGGATCCCCGTTTGTGTCGCGGTTTCTTAAACCAGTGCTCCCTGCACTTTGAGCTGTCGCCGCTGCAGCAAGCGACCGATCGCTCGAAAATCGCATTTATCATGTCTCATCTGACTGGTCAGGCTCTGGCTTGGATGAATCCGCTCTGGGAAAAGAATGACCCGACCGTCCAAGTCCTGTCCGTCTTTCTGACCACCTTCCGTAAGGTGTTCGATGAACCAGGCCGTCTCTCATCTACTGCCTCTTCACTCATGAGAATCCACCAGGGGAATCTCACCGTGGGACAGTATGCAATCGAGTTCCGCACTCTGTCCTCCGAGCTCAAGTGGAACAATGACGCCTTGGTAGCTGCCTTTTGGGAAGGGTTATCCGGAAAAATCAAGGATGAACTGGCCGGCCGGGATGTACCTACCACCCTGGAAGAGCTGATCTCTCTGGCTACCCGTATTGATCTCCGCTTCCAAGAGCGTGCCAGAGAGGTCACCCGGGCAAGAAGAACCCCGCGCCTTGCGCCCACCTTCCAAAGGCCGATGTTACCTTCCTCCACCAGGCCTACTGCTCCGCACGAGCCCATGGAGGTCGACCGCGTCACTGAGTCCAGACTGCGACAGAGGAATCGGAGAATGGCAGGAGAGTGCTTTTACTGCGGAAGTGCCAAACATCTGATTCAAGACTGTCCAGTAAAGCCGGGAAACTACAGAGCCTAGGGTCCATCGGAGAGGCCACCCTAGGTCACGCCAAGTCCTCTCCTTTTCTCCAGGTGCCCGTATCCCTGTCCTGCGGCTCCATCCGGTTGTCAGTACATGCGTTCCTGGATTCTGGCTCCGCCGGGAACTTTATTCAGCAGTCCGTGGTGGATCTACACCAGATTCCCGTCCGATGTCTTGCTACCCCCATCAGTCTGTCTTCCGTGGATGGAAAGCCGCTTTCCGAACCCATCCGGTTCATCACAGAGAACTGTACAATGCAAGTGGGGTTGCTACACTCTGAGACAATCGCCTTCCATGTGCTCCCTGGCATGGCTCATGCTCTTCTTCTGGGAATACCCTGGCTTCGGTCACACAAGCCTGTGCTCGACTGGGATTCCGGAGACATCCTGCAATGGGGTGCTTCTTGCCACAATCACTGCCTGACACCAGTGCATCCTCCGCACCCACCAGTCAAACCGGTCAACCTTCCCGGGTTACCTCCCGCCTACTGGTCCTTTTCCGATGTCTTTGACAAAAAGGAAGCTGAGACGTTGCCGCCACACAGACCCTACGATTGTCCCATCGACCTGCTCCCAGGTACAACCCCTCCTCGTGGGCGCATCTACCCACTGTCGCGAGAAGAGACCCAAGCCATGTCTGACTACATAAAGGAGAATTTAGCACGAGGCTTCATCCGAAAATCCTCCTCTCCCGCCGGAGCGGGATTCTTCTTTGTGGGAAAAAAGGATGGGGGTCTACGGCCCTGCATTGACTACCGCGGATTGAATAAGATCACGGTGAAAAACAGGTATCCGCTACCCCTTATACCAGAACTGTTTGACCGTTTCCGAGGTGCCAAGATCTTTTCCAAACTAGATCTCCGGGGTGCATACAATCTGGTTCGCATTCGGTCGGGAGACGAATGGAAGACCGCGTTCAACACTCGTGATGGGCACTATGAATACCGAGTGATGCCCTTCGGGCTCAGTAACGCACCGGCGGTCTTCCAGGAGTTTGTGAACGACGTCTTCCGTGATCTTCTCTACACCTGCGTAGTTGTGTATTTAGATGACATCCTTATCTTCTCTCCGGACTTGCATACCCATCGAAGACATGTCCGTCTGGTCCTGCGGAGATTGAGAGAGAATCGCCTTTACGCCAAACTCGAGAAATGCCTGTTTGAGCTGACCTCGTTACCCTTCCTTGGCCACATAGTCTCGGATACCGGCCTGAAGATGGATCCTGACAAGGTTTCAGCCGTACTGAAATGGCCCCGTCCGGAAGGGTTGAAGGCTATCCAGCGATTCCTGGGATTCGCCAACTATTACCGGCAATTCATTCCACATTTCTCATCTCTGGTGCGCCCCATATCCTCTCTCACTCGCAAAGGGGAGAACCCGAAGAAATGGACACCGGAAGCTGAAGAATCGTTCCTGTCCCTTAAACGTGCCTTTGCTTCTGCTCCAGCCTTACACAGACCCGACATCAACCAGCCGTTTATCCTTGAGGTAGATGCCTCCTCATCCGGAGCCGGTGCGGTCCTTACACAGAAAACGTCAGAGGGTAAGACCGTAACCTGCGGCTTCTTTTCTAAGGCTTTCTCCCCAGCAGAACGAAACTACTCAATCGGAGACCGTGAGTTGCTGGCAGTCAAGCTGGCTCTGGAGGAATGGCGATACCTGCTGGAAGGGTCATTGCATCCAGTTACCATCTATACTGACCACAAGAATCTGGCATATCTTCAGACAGCCCGCAGGCTAAACCCCCGACAGGCCCGATGGTCATTATTCTTTGCCCGCTTTGATTTCGTTCTGCATTTCCGTCCAGCCGAGAAGAACCTGAAAGCCGATGCGCTGTCTCGATCATTCCTGTCAGAGGACCAGGAGGATGAACCTCGGCACATCATAGAACCTTCCAAACTAATGGCGGCTCCAGTCGGCATGCATCACCTTCCTCCCGGTAAGACGTTTGTTGCTGAGGTCAATAGGGAACGTGTAGTCCGGTGGGGACACTCTTCCAGAATAGCAGGTCACGTGGGTCAAAAGAAATCTCTGCAATTGATATCCCGATATTACTGGTGGCCAGGGTTACGTCAAGACGTCCAGGACTTTTGTTCATCCTGTCCCTCCTGTGCCCGGAACAAGGTCCCGAAGACCCTTCCGGCGGGCCCTTTGCTTCCTTTACCTGTACCATCCGCTCCATGGCAACATATCGGCATGGATTTCATCACGGACCTGCCAAAATCGTCTGGCTGCACAGTCATCTGGGTGGTAGTGGACCGGTTCTCCAAGATGGCCCACTTCACACCACTCTCCGGGCTACCGTCCGCTCCGGTTCTTGCTGACTTCTTCATCCAACACATCTTCCGGCTTCATGGCTTGCCTCTCCATATCGTGTCCGACAGAGGGGTCCAGTTCACCGCTCGGTTCTGGAGAGCAGTCTGCAAGATGATGGATGTGGAATTGGACTTTTCTTCTGCCTACCACCCTCAGTCCAATGGGCAAGTGGAGCGCATTAACCAAATCCTGACTAACTATCTCCGCCACTTCGTGGACGAACACCACAGCGACTGGGTCAAACTGCTTCCGTGGGCCGAGTTCTCCTATAACAACCATGACAGTGAGTCCTCTGCTAAATCTCCGTTCCAGGTGGTGTATGGACAGCGACCCAAAGTGCCGTGTCCTGTGACAAGTTCCTCAGGCAACCCTGCAGCTGATGACCTCGTGAGGTCCTTCTCCGCCGTCTGGGCTGAGACCAAGTCGGCTCTGGAACGGGCCTCTGTCCGCATGAAGAAACACACCGACAAGAAACGTCTGGATGTTCCTTTCTTCCGACCCGGAGATAAAGTCTGGCTCTCGTCCAAGTATGTCCGCCTGAAACAGCCGTCTTACAAGCTGGGTCCCCGCTTCCTTGGTCCCTTTGAAGTGCTCCGACGGATCAATGAGGTGTCCTACAAGTTGAAGCTGCCGTCGACTCTTCGCATCCCGAACTCCTTCCATGTGTCCCTCCTCAAGCCGGTGGTCCTGAGTCGTTTCCATGGTGATCCTGGGGTCTCGCCTCCTCCTGTTGGTGATGATGACGTCTATGAGGTAAAAGCCATCCTTGCGGCTAAGGAGGTCCGAGGTAAAACCTATTATCTGGTGGACTGGAAGGGGTTCGGTCCTGAGGAGAGGACGTGGGTACCTGCGGAGGACGTGGATGCTCTTCGTCTCCTCCGGAGCTTCCTGAGGAGGAGGGGGCTTCAGGGGGGGGGGTACTGTAACGCCTGGTCCCACCAGACCCCGGGGGGGGAGCTCTCCCTCACATCTGCCCGGTCCCAGCATGGCTCCCACATGCATTCCTGCCCCCACTCCCAGGCAGAGAAGGCCTTCCACTTACTGGCCCCATGGCTCTGCAGACGCTGCTCCCACTCCTAGGCCTGCTGCAGTTTCCTCCTCACACAGAATTGCTGTAGGTGATTCTAGGCTGCGTGCGAGGCCACGCCCCCTTTCTTAAAGTGGCATGCCCCAAATCCTGGAAGTGATCTCAGAGGTCACCTGCTGCCTAATAGGTATTTAAGTTCACTTCCCCCGGCAGCAGGCGCCCGAGCAACGCCTCTATTAGTGCATTGCCAGTGTCCTAATCTGTTTCTGCTATTGTTTATGATCCGTACAATTGTTACCTGATTCTAATCCTGTGTCTCACCATAGTGCCATCTAGACCATACCGGCTGTGGACGTCACCACCTACTCCTACCGTGGACGTCACCGTGCCATACCTGCCGTGGACACTATCTGTACCGTACCGGCTGTGGACGTCACCACCCATTCCTACCGTGGACGTCACCGTGCCATACCTGCCGTGGACACTATCTGTACCGTACCGGCTGTGGACGTCACCACCCATTCCTACCGTGGACGTCACCGTGCCATACCTGCCGTGGACACTATCTGTACCGTACCGGCTGTGGACGTCACCTGCTGTGAAACATCTCCGGTGCCACTTCCGTGTTCCGCCTGCCGCAGACATCGTACCCGAGCCACGCCTGGCCGTACAGAGACTCCTACCTCCGGTCCCTGGCTGCCGTGCATTTAGGCCTTCTGGGGAGGCGCCGCACAGTCCCTGTATAGGGGTTCGCTGCTGGCCGTCTTCTCAGGGGATTCCGGTGCACGGTCCAGTGGGTCCACCTCCGGACGTTCGCCGCTCCTCGGTGAGCGTAACACGAATATTTTACACAACATTTTGGATCACATTTATCCCGTCCTCTATGTTGAGCACTTGCATCGGGTTTCCGTCTAAATCTCCCAATAACATGATTCAGATGACACACCTGAGGGATCTATTCACTATAATGAGGCAGCAGAGATACTCTGGACACTGTCTGGCCTCTGTTCACCGGTGTCCTTAAGTAGAGCACAAAACTGCTTGACTACACTTTTATGCCCCACTGAGATGGACACTACCAGATCATAGGCAGACACAGTCCAAAATGACTCCTTCTGCCACATTATAGGAAATGTTCAGTCCAGGCTTTGAATCACATTTTTCAGAGATTTACATGTAATCCCCGGAGTAAGCGCTCAGCGTAGAGTGCATGATAAATATGAGCCGCACCGTATGCGATTTATTGGAGGCAGAATGAACAAATCAACAGCTTGTCAAGAATAGCTTTTATCTATTTTTTACACTGTTTCCCGTGCGTTGTAAGTAATCAGGTGGTTTTATTCTTCGCATTGGTGCGATTACAGCAATACCAGATTTATATAGTTTTGTTATGGTTGCCTGCTATCGCACTAAAAATGTTTGTTGTTGTTTTTTTGTTTACAAAAAAAGTTTTCACATCAAAATATATTGAGAATTTTAGTTTTTCTAGATGCCGACAAAGTCATGTGAGGGTTTGTTTTTTTGCGGGGTGAGTTGACATTTCTATTGGTACCATTTTCGGGCACATAACATTTTTGGGTCGTTGTTTTTATTCTGATTTTTGGGAGGTAGAATGAACATGAAACAGCAATTCAGGAATTGCTTTTTGGGATTTTTTTAATGCAATTCAATGTTTGGTAAAAGTAACAATACAGGTTTATTCATCCAGTCAGTACGATTACAGTGGTACCACATTTATATCTTTTTTATGTTTTGTGGCTTTTCCACAGTATAATAAAACATTTTATAGAAAAAAAGAATTGTTTTTGCATCGCTGTATTCTCAGAGCTATAACTTTTTTAATTTTCTGCTGAAGGAGCTTGTTTTTTGCAGGACAAGATGTTGTTTTCAGTAATACCATTTGTAATTACGTTCAACTTTTTGATCGCGTTTTATTCCACTTTTTTTCTGCAGCATGATGAAAAAGCAGTTTTATTGCAACATTTATTTTTAAACTGTTCACTGAAGGGGTTAACTAATCTGACAGTTTTATGGATTATATCGGGGTGGATGCGGCGATATCAACTACATGTACTTTTTTGTTTATTTTTGTTATAGAAATGTATTTTTTGGTATAATTTCCTTTAATATATATATATATATTTATATATATATATATATATATATATATATATATATATATATATATATATATATATATATATGTTACAGTGTTACAGGTTATTGTTTTACTTTGTTTAACTTTTCCCACTTAGTCCCTATATGGGACCTTAACTTTTATTGGTCTAATCGTTAGTATAATGCTGTAATACTTATATATGTTCTGAGGATTTCGATAGCGTAGGGCAATGACAATCAGAGACGAGTTCTTGGTACAAGATATTTTATAATATGTAACCACGGTAGATACACAACGGAAAACACAGCGGTACAAATACACACAATACCTTCCCGAAACGGAGCGAAGGGAATTCCCGGGGCCACGCACCGGACTCCCCCAGGGAGACCACCAGAGCGAACCCCTATACAGGGACTGTCCGGCAATCACCCCGGAAGGCCTAAATGCGCAGCAGCCGGGACACAAGGGGCAAGCGGTAAAAGTCCAGGAGTGTCCGTACGGGATGAATGTCCAGAGTGGTTACGAACCAGAGAGAACCGGGCAGAGTGCTGACCGAAGATGGCAGACGGAATCCGGGCACAGCTTGAGAAACCGGGTAAGGTCCAGAGTCGGTCGGTCGGTAGTCTTTAGGAGGATCCAAAGGCAAACAGGATTAGCAGCAGCAAAGCAGGAGCACACAGCAAGCAGTATACTCAGGCACTGGACTAGGCTTAGAGGCGGCCTTTTAAGCAGCTGGACAGGAAGTAGGGCAACAGAACAGTAAACTCCATGTTAACCGAGGGCAAGCTCATTCAAAAGAGAACTGGAAAACCTGGAAACCTGACATTACTCCCCCCCCCAGAGACGGCCTCAGGACGGATCAGGGCCTGGCTTGTCCGGGTACCGCCGATGAAACTGAGCAATCTTCCGGGGCGCCCGAATGTTACCCACCGGTTCCCAGGAATCGTCCTCGGGGGCGTACCCCTGCCAACGTACCAGATACTGAAGCCGACGACGATGGAGCCGGGAGTCAATAATGTCCTCAACCACGAACTGCTCCTCGCCGTCGACCATCACAGGCGGAGGAGGAGGCACAACACGACCATGAAACGTATTAGGGGAAACGGGTTTGAGGAGAGACACATGAAAAACCGGGTGTACCTTTAGATGGTGCGGTAACCGTAGCCGACAGGCCACAGGGCTCACGATCCCGGTGATCTTAAACGGACCGATGAATTTTTGTCCCAGCTTCTGCGAAGGAACACCCAATCTCTGGTTTTTGGTGGATAACCATACAGAGTCCCCTACCTTGTACATGGGTGCCGGTTTCCGGTGAGTGTCTGCCGACCTCTTGTAACGCTCCTGGGCCGTAGCCACAGTGTCCTTTAGAACCTCCAGATTTTGTCGTAGTTCTGTCAATCTGTCCTCCACCGCTAGCACCGAAACCGCAACCGGTGACCTAGGCAAAACAGTCGGATGGTAACCCAGGTTAGCGAAAAAGGGCGTTACCTTAGTGGAGCTGCTCTGAGTGTTGTTGTATGAGAACTCCGCCAACGGAAGCATCTTCAACCAATCGTCTTGGAGATGGCTGACATAACATCGAAGGTATTGTTCCAGGGTTTGATTTGTCCGTTCGGTTTGCCCATTTGTCTGAGGATGGTATGCAGAAGACAAACAGACATCAATCTGGAGTGCCGTACAAAACCCCTTCCAGAATCTAGACGTGAACTGCACGCCCCGGTCAGAGATGATCTCGTCTGGTACCCCATGCAATCGGAATACGTTCTGGATAACCAAATCCACTGTCTCTGCGGCTGAGGGAAGACCGGTACACGGAATGAAGTGAGCAGCTTTAGTCAATCGATCCACCACCACTAAAATGGTATTGTGCCCGCCTGAGACTGGCAACTCCACAATAAAATCCATGGAGATAGACCCCCAAGGGCGAGATGGCACGGGTAACGGTTGGAGGAGTCCCGTAGGAGCCACACGAGGGACCTTGCACCGGGCACAAACCACACATGAGTGGACATAGTCCTTCACATCCTTTAAACAGGTAGGCCACCAGAAAAAACGGCTCAGAAATTCCTGCGTCTTCAGTACCCCCCTATGACCAGCCAACACGGAGTCATGGACCAGTTTGAGAACCCGAAGTCTTACGGCCTCCGGGACATAAATGCGTCGCTCTCTCAACCACACACCATTCCGAAGAACAAGAGTTACATCATTCGGGGGGGCAGCAAGAAATACGTCACCATCATAGGCCAGCTTGATGTCCTTCCACAAGTCCTGGTCCTGGATTACTCCAACGAAATTGGCATCCGATAACACGGTCTGAGACGGGGTTCCAGGCACGGAGTCCACGGCGTGGATTCGGGACAAGGCATCGGCTTTCCCATTACGTGAACCTGGACGGTATGTAACGATAAAATTGAATTGGTTAAGAAATAGGCTCCAACGGGCTTGCCGTGGAGACAGGCACCTGGCAGACTTAAGAAATTCCAGATTACGATGATCTGTGAGTACTATCACTTGCTGCGCGGCTCCCTGTAAGTGGTGTCTCCATTCCTTGAAAGCGGAAATAATCGCCAATAATTCCTTGTCCGCAATGTCATAGTTCCTTTCTGCAGGGGACAACCGCCGGGAAAAGAAGGCACACGGATGCAAGAGACTCTTGTCCCCGGTCCTTTGAGAAAGAATGGCCCCTAATGCATAGTCGGAAGCGTCAACCTCCACGATAAAGGGAAGTGCGGGATTCGGATGTACTAATATTGGCGCTGAGGTAAGACATACCTTGAGACGATGGAATGCTTCCTGGGCCTGGGCGGACCACACAAACTTCTGTCCTTTTTTGGTTAACAGAGTGATGGGACGAACAATCTCTGAAAAGTTACGGATAAAGCGTCGGTAAAAGTTGGCAAAACCGACAAAGCGTTGTACCTCTTTGATGTTTCCCGGTTCCGGCCAGTCGAGAATGGCTTGTATCTTGCTAGATTCCATGTTCAGTCCCTGAGGAGAGATGACATAACCTAAGAATTGTATTTGTGAGCAGTGGAACTCGCATTTCTCCAGTTTAATGTACAGGTGGTTTTCCCTCAGCCGGGTAAGTACGGTCTTAACGTGCTCCTGGTGTTCCTGTAAAGAATCAGAAAAGATTAGGATATCGTCCAGATAGATCACCATGAATTGGTCCATGATATCCCTAAAAATATCGTTAACTAGATGTTGAAATGCCGCGGGAGCGTTACAAAGTCCAAAAGGCATCACTAGGTACTCAAAATGTCCGTACCGACATCGGAACGCGGTCTTCCACTCGTCTCCGGGACGTATACGAAGCAGATTATATGCCCCACGGAGGTCTAATTTGGTGAATATTTTTGCCTGTTGGACCCTCTCCAATAGCTCAGGAATCAACGGTAACGGATACCGGTTCCGGATGGTTATCTTATTCAGTTCCCGGTAGTCAATACAGGGTCTCAGAGTCCCCTCCTTCTTTTTCACGAAAAAGATGGGTGCCCCTGCGGGTGAGGTAGACGGACGAATAAATCCCTTGGCTAGGCTTTCATCAATATACTCTTTTAGTGCTTCTAGCTCAGGTGCCGCCAACGGGTAGACATGACCAAACGGAATCTCCGCCCCTGGGAGTAAGTCTATGGGGCAATCATACGGTCTATGCGGGGGAAGCCGATCAGCTTTTCTTTTGTCGCATATATCAGCGAAGTCACGGTAAACCGGGGGTAAAACAGGTACCTGTACAGTGCCCTCCGTATTTGATGTTACTGGAACCGGAACAGTTGGACAAATGGTCGGACCACTCTGCGGTGGGAAGGATATTTCTTTAGTCTCCCAATCGATGACGGGATTTGTAGACCGTAGCCACGGAATACCTAAAATAATCGGAAAATGAGGAGAAGAAATTATCATGAAAACAAGGGTCCCCTGCTGACCTGGCTTCATCACGCATTCGAGCGGTACGGTTTCCCGATCCACAGGTCCAGAGATTAACGGAGATCCGTCTACCGTCTCCATGGTAACCGGTGAGGATCTTTGCTGAGTCCGGATACCGTGTTTCCTGGCAAAGGAAGAGTCCATGAAATTTCCCCCTGCCCCAGAGTCTATCATTGCAGAGGTAGGAATTAGCTGTCCCTCCCAACGGATCTGAATGGGGAGTGAGCAATGGGTATATTTCCCCTCTGAGTCCTTCGGTGAGGTAGACATTACCGTCAAGGGAAACACCGCATCCAAGTGTCCACTTGCCTCAGAGATATCGGACTCTGCGTCCGTGTTGTCACACTCTGCCATGGCTGCCAATACCTTATTTGGGCGATTTGGACGTTTCGGGCAGTCGATCAAAAAATGGTCCGATTGACCGCAATAGAAACACAAACGCTCACGGAGCCGGTGTTCACGACGTTCATTGGTCTCTCGTTTTTGCAGAGAGTCCACTTGCATAGGTACGTCCTCGGCCTCCCGTGGCGTCCTGAGAGCGGGTTCTCTGGAAGGAAACGCAATATTGTTTACACGGTTTACAGCTGCCCATTTTTCCTGTCTACGTTCCGTCAAACGGGTATCAATGCGCACACAGTGCTGGAGAAACAGTTCAAAATCCCCTGGAGATTCGGAACGGGCTAACTCGTTCTTGATGGTACCGGACAAACCTTTTCTGAAAACAGACAATAAGGCATTGTTTCCCCAATCGGTGTCTACTACTAACCTCTTGAACTCAGTGGCGTATTCAACGACAGAACGCTTTCCCTGACGTAAGGAAAGGAGAGCCGCTTCAGCGGTAGCACGGCGATTCGGATCATCAAACATTTGCGCCATTGCATTCAGAAAGTCATCCAGGTGATTCAAACGGATGTCCCGATTCTCTATCATGGGATTAGCCCAAGCCAGTGCTCGTGAGGTTAATAACATGATGATACATAACACCTTTGACCGATCAGAACGGTAATAATCAGAATGTACATCGAAAAACAGTATACATTGGTTAACAAATCCACGGAACTGACTACGATCACCATTGAAACGGAATGGGGGTAACCTAGGCATACCGGCAGTTGATACGGACGTAGTGGGGACGGCTTCCTGAGCCTCCACTCTGACTTGCAAATCCTGTATAGCCGGCCCCAGTACCTGGTGATCATGGCCCAGCTGTGCCTCCACATCTCTAAGTTTATTCTGCACCGCCTCCATCTCCTGCTGCAGGGAGTTAATCATGGAGAAGAGCTGATCTACTCGTGTCTCAGTCATTGCCCCAGCGAAATCCTCTTATGGCCTGAGTATAATGTAATACTTATATATGTTCTGAGGATTTCGATAGCGTAGGGCAATGACAATCAGAGACGAGTTCTTGGTACAAGATATTTTATAATATGTAACCACGGTAGATACACAACGGAAAACACAGCGGTACAAATACACACAATACCTTCCCGAAACGGAGCGAAGGGAATTCCCGGGGCCACGCACCGGACTCCCCCAGGGAGACCACCAGAGCGAACCCCTATACAGGGACTGTCCGGCAATCACCCCGGAAGGCCTAAATGCGCAGCAGCCGGGACACAAGGGGCAAGCGGTAAAAGTCCAGGAGTGTCCGTACGGGATGAATGTCCAGAGTGGTTACGAACCAGAGAGAACCGGGCAGAGTGCTGACCGAAGATGGCAGACGGAATCCGGGCACAGCTTGAGAAACTGGGTAAGGTCCAGAGTCGGTCGGTCGGTAGTCTTTAGGAGGATCCAAAGGCAAACAGGATTAGCAGCAGCAAAGCAGGAGCACACAGCAAGCAGTATACTCAGGCACTGGACTAGGCTTAGAGGCGGCCTTTTAAGCAGCTGGACAGGAAGTAGGGCAACAGAACAGTAAACTCCATGTTAACCGAGGGCAAGCTCATTCAAAAGAGAACTGGAAAACCTGGAAAACTGACAAATGCATTGTCATGCACCAACATGACAATGCATTATACAAGCAGTGTGAGACTGCAGATGGCATGTCAGACACTGCTGCAAGCTGGTACTGACAGGCCACCGTACATGCACATATTTATTTTAAAAACCTTCATGGGTTGACTTCTTTAAATATCATTTATTTATGGCATAAAAAATATTCTGGATATTTTAATAAAAATAAAATCTATCTGTATTTCAGTTTTGTGTAATATAGTTACAAATGTTCAGATTTTATGTCACAATAATATGATCATATGATAATAATTGTGTTCTTATAAACATGGTGGGAAAGATAGTGAAAGAATTATATTAAAATCTACCAGAGCTCTCTTGCAATTTGCAGTAACCAAAAATGTGTTTCATGATTTGCACTTAGACACTTTCCATACCTTCACAACAAAATATAAATAAAAGGAGCATGGTTTCCAAGAAAAGAGTCCCCTAACATGCAAAACAGTGCACTGAAATTTTGGAAAAGTTTGGGGGCCACTAGACTAGGGTTGTTCAGGAGCTACGACAAGGAAAGCGGCTCAAACATTGTCACCTTCAAACATATCTATGGGATCAGGGTCAGCTAGGGCTCCCCTAGCCTGAGGGCCAGTTTACGCTCACCTGTGCCAAGTTATCTAGTCACACCCCTTGACAGAGGCATGGTTGCATCGCTTGTTCAAAAACAGCTTTTCTAGACAGCTGCCAGAGGCAACGTTACCTCTGCAGTATGGGAGAAGCATAGAGGGACTTAAGGTGGCCAGATCCAGATATCCATCCAGCTTCAGAGCAGAACTGATCAGGCTCTAGATATAGAGCTTGCTACCGGTGTGTGGTCCTTACCTTGGTAACTAACCACTCTGAGACTGCAGGGTGGCCTGAAACTAAGCCAATGAGCTGTTAACTATATAACTAAACATTCCTCCATTCTTGGTTTTACAAGCATTATGCAATTTTACCCATTTAAGATTTTGAGACAACCCCTTTAAGAATTAGATATGATTGATTAATATGACCCAATGTATAAAGAAAATAAAAGTAATAAATTATGTAATTCCATCCACTTCTGCTTTGAGATCTTAGAAGAGATGGAAAGATTGTGGGTCGAGTGTTCCTAGTTTGACGTGCATGTTCTATGTTCCGAGGTCACACAAGTATCTTGTTTAACCATGACCTACAGTTCAGGCTAAAATAGGAAACACTTCTAGTGATCTTATGCTTGCCAAGCACTATGACCTAGATCTAGCTGGAAGGTGATATATGTTATGTCTAGTAAAGCTGCGCTAAAGTTGTGTTCATCAGCCGACTGTCTCATCTGCAGTTTCAGACATCAGTAATTTTTCATATATGTCAAAAATAAAAAAAATGTAAAGCTTGTTCTGTTCATTGCAATGTTAATCATGGACATGACACAGACTGTACACTGATGGCATCCGTGTGCTGTCCAGATTTTCATAGACCCATAGATTTGTATGTGTGATTTTCATTCATGACTCCAATAAAAAAAACAGACATATTCCTAATCACTCACCTTGTGATCCGCATCGTCCTCCAGTGCTACTGTTCTGATGGTCTCCGCTGGACCACTAATGATGACGTTGTGACCAAAAGTCATTCAATCTGCAAAATTATAAGACGGGTGGTCGGGATGTCATCGTTTCCGGTGCAATGGAGAACGTCTGAATGGTAGTACTCTAGCTGGGAGAGGTTTCCAGAGTTGAGTATATCTTCTTTTAGCCCTATGGCTTGCCACTATAACTTGTATTTAATCTAGACAGGAAAAGACCTTTAGAGGGTCAAAATGCAGAGGTAGCAGACAGACTGAAAATCCTGTGTGCCCCCCAGCAATAACGGACATTAGACCTCTACTATCAACAACACAAAGCTTTTTGTATTATATGACCATCTAAAACTCTTTACAGGATTTCAATGCTTGTCCTCTGTGCACTTATTTAATGACAAGGGCAAAATGTCACTATAACACGTCACCGTCACACCAGTGGACTGCACAGCTTCATGACATGACGACACTGAGGACTCAAAACCACTGTGGACTATCTTAATACCTTAGCACCAAGGATCATTCTGAACTGTTGAGACTAGTTTTTTTTTACAAACCTATTCTCCTGAAATTTACGCATTGGAAGAGTTTTTGTGGTCATAGAAATTGTACCACACATCCTTAAGAGTTTAGAGCGCCATTTTTTTGTTACAGGGCCCCAAATCCTCTACTTCTCTTCATACAACCAAAAGTGATTTCTACTGAACTTATAGCAGCCTGTACCACTACTATGTGCTCTCTGTCACTTCATATATTTCTTTCTCATTGACAAGGCATTTGTTCCGGTAAATGAAGGTCGGAGAGTCTTGAAAGGTCATTTGCATATATTAGCCAGTGACAAACATCTTCACATATCTAGATGAAATAGCCATTTCAGGCAAGATAATGTAATCTTAGATTTGCTCGATGCATTATTAGATGCTTGTGACTGCTCCTCGAAAATCAAATTTAGAAAAGAAGAGTCATCCAGACTCCCAAGACTCACGGGCAGTTCCATGGATCTGCTATAAAAATAGAAAGCTAAGCGGTGTAGTGTTTCATCACCAGGCACACATTTTTATACTTGTAGAGCTGGCAGAAATGAGAATAAAATAAAAATGTATTAGACATCAGAAAAAAACACCTAATAGCTCTGTTCTGGTAGATTAATAACCTGTTTAATAATCTCTTATTGCAATGAATTAATCTCTATCTCACATGACCTGTGCAAAGATAAGATATTTCAATGTTATTAAGTATTATTAGGAAAGTCTAGGACCAATATGCTCCCAGAAGATCTTATATTCTGGAAGATTCCAGTATAAGATGCACACTGGACAGAAAGTGCCAAGTGTCCCAATACTATAGCATTTTATCTATGCACCCCCTATGGGGGTCCAACACTATTTCCCTTGGTGACAGCTTTGCTGATGTCATTGGGATGCTTTCAGGGACACGGGCTAATGGTTCCAATATAGGGTATTGGTACATGAAATACAATTACTGGGTTGATAATATCATATTGGGTAATGTCGGTGACTATACGGTATGTCCCATTAATATGGGTTGCCCGCTCATTTAGCTGATATTGATGATCTATCCGTAGGATAGGTCATTAAAATTATTTGACCAGGCAACCCCTCTTATACCCCAGAACGTCTTATGGTGGTGTCAGTTTTAAAAATTAAACAACGTTACAAATGTTTTATTACTGGCGAAAAAAATGTCGCAATTGTAAAAAAAAAGTTTGATCTCCCACACTGAAAATCAATAAAAAAGACACAGTAATGTAATGGTTTTCCCAGAATTGCAGTTTATTGTACACCTTCCCATTCTGCATCTAAGCTGTGTGCGGGAGGGGGCAGTGGTAGTCAGAATAGTGGTAATCCATGTGTAGTGTGGGGTTTGTCACTCTCTACCTGCTCTCCATGTGTAGTGTGGGGTTTGTCACTCTCTACCTGCTCTCCTTGTGTAGTGTGGGGTCTGTCACTCTCTACCTGCTCTCCATGTGTAGTGTGGGGTCTGTCACTCTCTACCTGCTCTCCATGTGTAGTGTGGGGGTTCTGTCACTCTCTACCTGTCCTCCATGTGTAGTGCATGCTCTGTCACTCTCTACCTGTCCTACATATGTAGTGTGGGGTCTATCACTCTCTACCTGCCCTCCATGTGTAGTGTGAGGTCTCTTTCTCTACCTGTCCTCCATGTGTAGTGCGGGGTCTGTCTCTCTCTACCTGTCCTCCATGTGTAGTGTGGGGTCTGTCACTCTCTACCTGTCCTCCATGTGTAGTGTGGGGTCTGTCACTCTCTACCTGTCCTCCATGTGTCGTGCGGGGTCTGTCTCTCTCTACCTGTCCTCCATGTGTAGTGTGAGGGTTCTGTCACTCTCAACCTGTCCTCCATGTGTAGTGTGGGGTCTGTAACTTGCTACCTGTCCTCCATGTATAGTCCAGGGTCTATCACTCTCTACCTGTCCTCCATGTGTAGTGCAGGGTCTGTCTCTCTCTACTTGCCCTCCATGTGTAGTGAGGGTTCTGTCACTCTCTACCTGTCCTCCATATGTAGTGTAAGGTCTGTTTCTCTACCTGTCCTCCATGTGTAGTTCATGGTCTGTCTCTATACCTGTATTCCATGTGTAGTGCGTGGTCTGTCACTCTCTACCTGTCCTCCATGTGTAGTGTGGGGTCTGTCTCTCTCTACCTGTCCTCCATGTGTAGTGCGTGGTCTGTCCCTTTCTACCTGTCCTGCATGTGTAGTGTGGGGTTTGTCTCTCTCTACTTGCCCTCCATGTGTAGTGAGGGTTCTGTCACTCTCTACCTGTCCTCCATATGTAGTGTGGGGTCTATCACTCTCTACCTGTCCTCCATGTGTATTGAGGGTTCTGTCACTCTCTACTTGTCCTCCATGTGTAGTGTGGGGTCTGTCTCTCTCTACCTGTCCTCCATGTGTAGTGCGGGGTCTGTCTCTCTCTACCACTCCTCCATGTGTAGTGTGAGGGCTCTGTCACTCTGTACCTGTTCTCCATGTATAGTGCGGGGTCTGTCACTCTCTACCTGTCCTCTATGTGTAGTGCGGGGTCTGTCTCTCTCTACCTGTCCTCCATGTGTAGTGTTAGGTCTGTCACTCTCTACCTGTCCTCCATGTGTAGTGTGGGGTCTGTCACTCTCTACCTGTCCTCCATGTGTAGTGAGTGCGGGGTCTGTCTCTCTCTACCTGTCCTCCATGTGTAGTGTGAGGGTTCTGTCACTCTCAACCTGTCCTCCATGTGTAGTGTGGGGTCTGTAACTTGCTACCTGTCCTCCATGTATAGTCCAGGGTCTATCACTCTCTACCTGTCCTCCATGTGTATTGTGGGTTCTGTCACTCTCTACCTGTCCTTCATGTGTATTGTGGGTTCTGTCACCTCCATATGTGTAGTGCAGGGTTTGTCTCTTTCTACTTGCCCTCCATGTGTAGTGTGAGGTCTGTTTCTCTACCTGTTCTCCATGTGTAGTTCATGGTCTGTCTCTATACCTGTATTCCATGTGTAGTGCGTGGTCTGTCACTCTCTACCTGTCCTCCATGTGTAGTGTGGGGTCTGTCTCTCTCTACCTGTCCTCCATGTGTAGTGCGGGGTCTGTCTCTCTCTACCTGTCCTCCATGTGTAGTGTGGGGTCTGTCTCTCTCTACCTGTCCTCCATGTGTAGTGTGGGGTCTGTCTCTCTCTACCTGTCCTCCATGTGTAGTGCGGGGTCTGTCTCTCTCTACCTGTCCTCCATGTGTAGTGTGGGGTCTGTCACTCTGTACCTGTTCTCCATGTATAGTGCGGGGTCTGTCACTCTCTACCTGTCCTCCATGTGTAGTGTGGGGTCTGTCTCTCTCTACCTGTCCTCCATGTGTAGTGCGGGGTCTGTCTCTCTCTACCTGTCCTCCATGTGTAGTGTGGGGTCTGTCACTCTGTACCTGTTCTCCATGTATAGTGCGGGGTCTGTCACTCTCTACCTGTCCTCCATGTGTATTGTGGGTTCTGTCACTCTCTACCTGTCCTCCATGTGTAGTCAGGGTTCTGTCACTCTCTACCTGTCCTTCATGTGTATTGTGGGTTCTGTCACTCTCTACCTGTCCTCCATGTATAGTCCAGGGTCTGACTCTCTCTACCTGTCCTCCATGTCTAGTGCGGAGTCTGTAACTCTGTACCTGTTCTCCATGTGTGGTGTGACGCCCTGGCCGGGCCAGGTAGTCACAAATAGGCCCCTTCACAACACCTTCCCTCATAGGTGATAGCAGACGACCTTTAAAAACTACATATAACTGAATAGGATAACTGAAGTGAGCACTAATATATATATTATGAGTGCAAGCCAAAAAATACATACTATATACGGATAAGGCTGCACATCAAACTTAGATAATAGTATAATGCCTCAAGCATATGGACAAATATTGGAAAATACAATGAAAAATGCTACTTGCTAACTTGAACATGTGAATAATGAATTGCATACCTGCCATGAATATTAGGAAAACGAGATATTTAGCGATCGCATTGATCAATATAACTGAGCCCCAAAACCTCGTCAAGGTATATCTCTATATTGGGGTCCCTAGCTCTGTGACCCTAACTGTGTGTCATCTAATTGCAATTAAAAACTGCTGTGGGTGGAGAGGGGTAACTAAGGACTTTCTTATATAGGAGATGGAAAAAACATGGCCGAAAGGGGCGGAGCTGTGTTCACAATCAGAAAAAAAAACTACATATAACTGAATAGGATAACTGAAGTGAGCACTAATATATATATTATGAGTGCAAGCCAAAAAATACATACTATATACGGATAAGGCTGCACATCAAACTTAGATAATAGTATAATGCTCACTTCAGTTATCCTATTCAGTTATATGTAGTTTTTTTTCTGAATGTGAACACAGCTCCGCCCCTTTCGGCCATGTTTTTTCCATCTCCTATATAAGAAAGTCCTTAGTTACCCCTCTCCACCCACAGCAGTTTTTAATTGCAATGAGATGACACACAGTTAGGGTCACAGAGCTAGGGACCCCAATATAGAGATATACCTTGACGAGGTTTTGGGGCTCAGTTACATTGATCAATGCGATCGCTAAATATCTCGTTTTCCTAATATTCATGGCAGGTATGCAATTCATTATTCACATGTTCAAGTTAGCAAGTAGCATTTTTCATTGTATTTTCCAATATTTGTCCATATGCTTGAGGCATTATACTATTATCTAAGTTTGATGTGTAGACCTTTAAAAACTAGTCCCCCCCCCAGGGCTAGATGGACACACCAGGGGGCGGAACCAGGCGGTTGGAAGACGCCCACCAAGGAGTCTAGACAGCCCGGGACGGGAAAACAAAAAGAAAAGTGTTAGAGTTCAAGTTGGAGAGGAGTGGGGGCTGGAGCTGGGTGCAGCTCCAGCAGAGGCGAATACCCCAAATTGAACGGTGCCAGGGTAGGAGCCCTGGTGCCATTGGCTAGGAGGCAGATGGCGGTCTCCGTCTGCAGGAGCCGGGAGGACAGCTCGGTGGAACCGAGGTGGACCGGGACATAGGTACCGACCCGGGGAACCGACTCGGAAACCGGAGCACACAGGGGGTACTCGAACCCTGAAGCCGGGACCAGAAGCGACTGGAACTAGTTAATTAAACGATTGAGGCCAAGACTAGAGGTCCTGTCCCACCTAAAGTCCCTATTAGAAGACAACAGCCCACTGAGGGGGATAAAAGGCTCAGAGATCCCATGGGCCAGCGTCCACATCCACCATCCCTTCCCCTTTTTCATTCGGAGTGTCCACAGGACCCCCAGGGTCCGGAGACCCTCGAGCCACCCACTGGAAGGTCCGGATCCGAGCAGCGGCAGACTGCTGGCACGGGGGCGGCACACCCCGAAACTTGGCATCACGAACAGGATAGATATCCATCCACTTACCTTGTGGAAGTGCGCCTTGTATTGAAGTCAGCGGTGATCCGTTGCAAAATTTCCAGAAACCGCCATCTTGTCACCATTTTTTGGCTCGAAAATTCCTGCCCGGGGTCTCCATCCCCGAGAAAAGGGCGTGAAAGCCGAAGCCCCGCCCCCTGTGAACACGGCTGGAAAGCAAGGCCAGAAGTGGCAAAATGAAACTTACAGGCCTAAAAGAGGAGTGCCTGCAAAAGACCAAGTGGGGGCGGGTGAAGATTCTGCGACATGTGACCGAGCAGATAAAGGACAGGGACCCTGCCACCCTCTTTGTTCCTGGACCCCGAAAGAGCAACATTGCCGACCCATCTGGCAAGCCCGGAGTGCAGGAGCTCAAGCCCTGAATAGCGGCCTCGGTAGAAGCCCGGACGCAGCAAATATGCCGCCGGATCCAGGCGCAGGCGCGCTTTATCTTGGAGCGGTGGGTGGCTGAGATGGAGGAGCTGGCTGCAGCCGTGCGGGCCCGTGAAGTGGAGGCAATCTTGGAGGAGCAGGTAAGCGACCCACGCCTCTATGTCCCACAGGGACCGGCCGATCAGGCTGAGGGACCCGGTCTGCCCCTGCAGGCCATACTGCCTCCCTCGCCGCCTGTACCGGTTGCCGCTGACGCCCCGCTCGGTCCACTGCCACTAACGCCGGCAGCGGAATCCGTCCCACCAGCCCGTGAGGACCAGCCCGAGGAAGCCGCCAGCAGCAAGCACGTCATCGCCCAGGCACCAATATAATAATAATTCTGGCACACAAAAAAGAAAACTTATAGAACAACTCTTTGAATGCAAAATGTCGTTTATTTATGCAGTAGGTTGATGATAATACATCCGACGTTTCGACCGTCAAAAATGGTCTTTGTCAAGGATTGATTTATCTATAGACATAGGAAATATATACAGAAAAAAAGAAGAAGGAAATCAATACAGAGTATTTCATCAATTGATGCGATTACATATATCACATACAACATGCACATAGTCATGTGCTGCACACAATAAACTCAAGGATATGTGAACAGGGGTTATATGAGAAGTACAAAAACCTATTCAGTTTGGAACAATGCATGATGATAACAACATGAGTACAGCAAGCACCCACCTATATCAACACTGCGGTGGTACACATGCAATGACAGCTGGTCAATATCGGTGAGTATAATGGGATCAAACACTGTGATCCTGCATATAAATTGCAAATTAAAAGAAAACCACGTAAGTCATCAAGGAACAATGATTATGTATTGCATGACGTATCGGAAAAACGATTCACAAAGAGCATGTGTACCTCACGTGTCTGTCTATCAACACTGAAATGGGTAAGAATACCAACAGGCTTGGGTTAACACGTGTCAAGGGTTTTAGCTAGATGAAAAGCAATGATAATATTATAATCAAGGTGTATACAGTGAGCATAAGAAAGTATCAACTGAGAGAAGCACACTACCTGGACTGATGAACAGTGCCTTCAAAAAGGAACCATACAGGTGGTTGAGAGCCCCTCACTGAGAGATTCTCAGTTGCCTCCAACAGGCTAAATGCTACAGAGTGAGAGATTTGCCAGAACGAGAACACTTATGAGATCATAACATCAGTATGAGATACAACGAGCAGGGAGTAATAAGGTTGAAAACTCCATATTACCTTATTACCATTACCTGTGAGCCAGACATATTCGCTTATACATCGCCCAGGCACCGGCACCCGTACCATGCCAGAACCCATCACCCATCCCGGTCTTGGAGGACGCAGTGCCGGAAATGACAACAGCCCCGGCAGTCCGCCCCGCGTGTAGTGTAGTGTGGGGTCTGTCTCTCTCTAACTGTCCTCCATGTGTAGTGTGGAGTCTGTCACTCTCTACCTGTCCTCCATGTGTAGTGTGGGTTCTGTCACTCTCTACCTGTCCTCCATGGGTAAAGTGAGGGTTCTGTAACTCAATACCTGTTCTCCATGTGTAGCGTGGGGTTTGTCACTCTGCCTGTATTCCATGTGTAGTGCGTGATCTGTCACTCTCTACCTGCCCTCCATGTGTAGTGCGTGGTCTTTCACTCTCTACCTGTCCTCCATGTGTAGTGTGGGGTCGCTCACTCTCTACCTGTCCTCCATGTGTAGTGTGGGTTCTGTCACTCTCTACCTGTCCTCCATGTGTAGTGTGGGTTCTGTCACTCTCTACCTGTCCTCCATGTGTAGTGTGGGTTCTGTCACTCTCTACCTGTCCTCCATGTGTAGTGTGGGTTCTGTCACTCTCTACCTGTCCTCCATGTGTAGTTCGGGGTCTGTCTCTCTCTCTATCTGTTCTCCATGTGTAGTGTGGGGTCTGTCACTCTCTACCTGCCCTCCATATGTAGTGCGGTGTCTGTCACTCTCTACCTGTCCTCCATGTGTAGTTCGGGGTCTGTCTCTCTCTACCTGTTCTCCATGTGTAGTGTGGGGTCTGTCACTCTCTACCTGTCCTTCATGTGTATTGCGTGGTCTGTCACTCTCTACCTGTCCTCCATGTGTAGTGTGGGTTCTGTCACTCTCTACCTGTCCTTCATGTGTATTGTGTGGTCTGTCACTCTCTACCTGTCCTCCATGTGTAGTGTGGGGTCTCTCTCTCTACCTGTCCTCCATGTGTAGTGCGTGGTCTGTCACTCTCTACCTGTCCTCCATGTGTAGTGTGGCCTCTGTCACTCTCTACCTGTCCTCCATAGGTAGTGTGAGGGTTCTGTCACTCAATACCTGTTCTCCATGTGTAGCGTGGGGTTTGTCACTCTCTACGTGTATTCCATGTGTAGGTCTTGTTCTGTCACTCTCTTCCTGCCCTCCATGTGTAGTCCGTGGTCTGTCACTCTCTACCTGTCCTCCATGTGTAGTGTGGGGTCTGTCACTCTCTACCAGTCCTCCATGTGTAGTGTGGGTTCTGTCACTCTCTACCTGTCCTCCATGTGTAGTGTGGGTTCTGTCACTCTCTACCTGTCCTCCATGTGTAGTGTGGTGTCTGTCACTCTCTACCTGTCCTCCATGTGTAGTGTGGTGTCTGTCACTCTCTACCTGTCCTCCATGTGTAGTGCGGGGTCTGTCACTCTCTTCCTGCCCTCCATGTGTAGTGCGGGGTCTGTCACTCTCTACCTGTCCTCCATGTGTAGTGTGGGGTCTGTCACTCTCTACCAGTCCTCCATGTGTAGTGTGGGTTCTGTCACTCTCTACCTGTCCTCCATGTGTAGTGTGGGTTCTGTCACTCTCTACCTGTCCTCCATGTGTAGTGTGGTGTCTGTCACTCTCTACCTGTCCTCCATGTGTAGTGTGGGTTCTGTCACTCTCTACCTGTCCTCCATGTGTAGTGTGGTGTCTGTCACTCTCTACCTGTCCTCCATGTGTAGTTCGGGGTCTGTCTCTCTCTACCTGTCCTCCATGTGTACTGTGGGGTCCGTCACTTTCTACCTGTCCTCCATGTGTAGTGTGCGGTCTATCACTCCCTACCTGTCCTCCATGTGTAGTTCGGGGTCTGTCTCTCTCTATCTGTTCTCCATGTGTAGTACGGGTTCTGTCACTTTCTACCTGTCCTTCATGTGTATTGCGTGGTCTGTCTCTCTCTACCTGTCCTCCATGTGTAGTGCATGGTCTGTCACTCTCTACCTGTCCTACATGTATAGTGCGGGGTATGTCATTCTCTTCCTATCCTCCATGTGTAGTGTGGGGTCTGTTTCTCTCTACATGTCCTCCATTTGTAGTGTGGGTTCTGTCACTCTCTACCTGTCCTCCATGTGTAGTGTGGGTTCTGTCACTCTCTACCTGTCCTCCATGGGTAGTGTGAGGGTTCTGTCACTCTCTACCTGTTCTCCATGTGTAGTACGGGTTCTGTCACTTTCTACCTGTCCTTCATGTATAGTGTAGGTTCTGTCACTCTTTACCTCCTCTCCATGTGTAGTGCGGGGTCTGTCTCTCTCTACCTGTCCTCTATGTGTAATGCAGGGTCTGTCTCTCTCTACCTGTCCTCCATGTGTAGTGTGGGTTCTGTCACTCTCTACCTGTCTTTCATGTGTATTGTGTGGTCTGTCACTCTCTACCTATCCTCCATGTGTAGTGTGGGGTCTCTCTCTCTACCTGTCCTCCATGTGTATTGAGGGTTCTGTCACTCTCTACTTGTCCTCCATGTGTAGTGTGGGGTCTGTCACTCTCTACCTGTCCTCCATATGTAGTGAGGGTTCTGTCACTCTCTACCTGTCCTCCATGTGTAGTGCGGGGTCTGTCTCTCCCTACCTGTCCTCCATGTGTAGTGTGGGTTCTGTCACTCTATACCTGTCCTCCATGTGTAGTGTGGGTTCTGTCACTCTCTACCTGTCCTCCATGTGTAGTGCGGGTTCTGTCACTCTCTACCTGTCCTCCATGTGTAGTGCGGTGTCTGTCACTCTCTACCTGTCCTCCATGTGTAGTTCGGGGTCTGTCTCTCTCTATCTGTTCTCCATGTGTAGTGTGGGGTCTGTCACTTTATACCTGTCCTTCATGTGTAGTATGGGGTCTGTCACTCTCTACCTGTCCTTCATGTGTAGTGTGGAGTCTGTCACTCTCTACCTGTCCTTCATGTGTATTGCGTGGTCTGTCACTCTCTACCTGTCCTCCATGTGTAGTGTGGGGTCTGTCTTTCTCTACCTGTCCTTCATGTGTAGTGTGGGTTCCGTCACTCCCTACCTGTCCTCCATGTGTAGTGTGGGGTCTGTCACTCTCTACCTCTCCTTCATGTGTATTGCATGGTCTGTCACTCTCTACCTGTCCTCCATGTGTAGTGTGGGGTCTGTCACTTTCTACCTGTCCTCCATGTGTAGTGTGCGGTCTATCACTCCCTACCTGTCCTCCATGTGTAGTTCGGGGTCTGTCTCTCTCTATCTGTTCTCCATGTGTAGTGTGGGGTCTGTCACTTTCTACCTGTCCTTCATGTGTATTGCGTGGTCTGTCTCTCTCTACCTGTCCTCCATGTGTAGTGCATGGTCTGTCACTCTCTACCTGTCCTACATGTATAGTGCGGGGTATGTCATTCTCTTCCTATCCTCCATGTGTAGTGTGGGGTCTGTTTCTCTCTACATGTCCTCCATTTGTAGTGTGGGTTCTGTCACTCTCTACCTGTCCTCCATGTGTAGTGTGGGTTCTGTCACTCTCTACCTGTCCTCCATGGGTAGTGTGAGGGTTCTGTCACTCTCTACCTGTTCTCCATGTGTAGTACGGGTTCTGTCACTTTCTACCTGTCCTTCATGTATAGTGTAGGTTCTGTCACTCTTTACCTCCTCTCCATGTGTAGTGCGGGGTCTGTCTCTCTCTACCTGTCCTCTATGTGTAATGCAGGGTCTGTCTCTCTCTACCTGTCCTCCATGTGTAGTGTGGGTTCTGTCACTCTCTACCTGTCTTTCATGTGTATTGTGTGGTCTGTCACTCTCTACCTATCCTCCATGTGTAGTGTGGGGTCTCTCTCTCTACCTGTCCTCCATGTGTATTGAGGGTTCTGTCACTCTCTACTTGTCCTCCATGTGTAGTGTGGGGTCTGTCACTCTCTACCTGTCCTCCATATGTAGTGAGGGTTCTGTCACTCTCTACCTGTCCTCCATGTGTAGTGCGGGGTCTGTCTCTCCCTACCTGTCCTCCATGTGTAGTGTGGGTTCTGTCACTCTATACCTGTCCTCCATGTGTAGTGTGGGTTCTGTCACTCTCTACCTGTCCTCCATGTGTAGTGCGGGTTCTGTCACTCTCTACCTGTCCTCCATGTGTAGTGCGGTGTCTGTCACTCTCTACCTGTCCTCCATGTGTAGTTCGGGGTCTGTCTCTCTCCATCTGTTCTCCATGTGTAGTGTGGGGTCTGTCACTTTATACCTGTCCTTCATGTGTAGTATGGGGTCTGTCACTCTCTACCTGTCCTTCATGTGTAGTGTGGAGTCTGTCACTCTCTTCCTGTCCTTCATGTGTATTGCGTGGTCTGTCACTCTCTACCTGTCCTCCATGTGTAGTGTGGGGTCTGTCTTTCTCTACCTGTCCTTCATGTGTAGTGTGGGTTCCGTCACTCCCTACCTGTCCTCCATGTGTAGTTCGGGGTCTGTCTCTCTCTACCTGTTCTCCATGTGTAGTGTGGGGTCTGTCACTCTCTACCTCTCCTTCATGTGTATTGCATGGTCTGTCACTCTCTACCTGTCCTCCATGTGTAGTGTGGGGTCTGTCACTCTCTACCTGTCCTCCATGTGTAGTGTGGGGTCTGTCTCTCTCTACCTGTCCTCCATGTGTAGTGTGGGGTCTGTCACTCTCTACCTGTCCTCCATGTGTAGTGTGGGGTCTGTCTCTCTCTACCTGTCCTCCATGTGTAGTGTGGGGTCTGTCACTCTCTACCTGTCCTCCATGTGTAGTGTGGGGTCTGTCTCTCTCTACCTGTCCTCTATGTGTAGTGTGGGTTCTGTCACTCTCTACCTGTCCTCCATGTGTAGTGTGGGGTCTGTCTCTCTCTACCTGTCCTCCATGTGTAGTGCGTGGACTGTCACTTTCTACCTGTCCTCCATGTGTAGTGCGGGGTATGTCACTCTCTTCCTATCCTCCATGTGTAGTGAGGGTTCTGTCCCTCTCTACCTGTCCTCCATGCAGGGCTGGACTGGGACTAAAATTCAGCTCTGGCATTTGGGGGTACACAGGCCCACTTTTCGCGTGGTGAATGTGTAATATCTTTGTGCACTTGTAGATTGTGTAACACGACCATATAACATGTAGTCACGGCTGCGTCCAGTATTACCGCTCAGGCCTATTTATTGCCGTTAGTTGCAGGACCTGGTGAAGCCGCTATTTTCCCTACAGAGTTGGGTCTCGCAGATAATGAAGAGGATGCTGCTCTCCATATAATGCTGCGGTCATATAGCTGATGGGCAGGGATACAAAATCACATCCCCCTGAACTAATATTGATGACCTATTCTACAGATAGCTGATCAGGGAAGCTGTTGTTGTCACTGGTGCTAATTTTGGCTGCATACCACTTAGGGAATGTGCAATGACATTTTTGGGGGCAGATCCCACCATGGAAACCACTATGAAAAACACTCACAATGAGTGACCATCTGCATCTATTACTGTGCGCAGGTTCAGGCTTTTCAGCATTTTTTTTAACCACTTCAGGTTTCTTAACAAACTTCGCGGTGTTGCTTAAGTTTAAAAAACCTTGTGTGCACATAACCTTAGGTTTTCCAGTTTTGGAAACCCATTCTGTGCATTATGTGTTTGTTTTATTCACTCTCCCCAGGTCTCCTATTGTCTGCAGCGCTGATGTCACATCACAATGACAGCGCTGCAACCAATCAAGGTGCTCAGCAGCTAACTGATTGGCTACAGCGCCGCTGCTGTAATGTCAGAGATGCAGACAGTTATAGACTTCAGGCTCAACAGCAGTTTGTATTTTTTACAATAAGAAGGACACATCAGACATCAAGACGATGTGAGCAGTCAGCATCATGGAAAGGGTATTTACATGAATACATCACTGGAAATAAATATTTGAGGAGGATTTGGAGACATTTTGCTTAAAAAATATGTGTAAACATGTTAATTTACAATGTTTTTGGAGCAGAAACTGAGCAGAGTCTTGCCAAATTCTCCTCATAATCTCAAAACAAAGTTTTGATTATTTTTAAGCTTTTTATGTTATAGCCATGAAACTTGTTTTGGATTGTCAAGTTCAGAACCACCATCAGTACATGAATGGCGCACCAGAACCATCATCAGCACATGAATGCAGCACCAGAGCCACCATAAGCACATGAATGTAGCACCAGAACCACCACTAGAACATGAATGCAGTGCCAGAATCACCATAAGCACATGAATGTAGCACCAGAACCACCATCAGCACATATATGTAGCACCAGAACCAGCACATAAATGCAGTGCCAGAACCACCAGTAGTACATGAATGCAGTGCAAGAACCACCATCAGCACATGATTGTAACTTCAGAAACACCGTCAGCACATGAATGCAGAGGAAAAACCACCATCAGTACATTAGTAAATCACCATGCTTAGCCCCATGCACAATTGTATCACATAACCCAACAACTCCCAGTTTGTCCTTATCAATGGTAAGGAGATGCTGGGAGTTGTTATCAATAATTATCAGACTGCGGACCATACTGGAACCACAGTACTGCTAAGAAGCAGGCAGCATCACAAATAAACATTTACATCCAGGTACCTTATAGATGACATCTTCTTTGATCTGAGTTGTTCTCGTCCCTTATGTCTCAGCACAGTACAAACGCCATGATGAGATTTCGTGCCCACAGCTTGTCTCTGAGGCCTTCCCTCTTTATTCTTCAGCAGCACTTCCCGACACAGCACCTTTAAAAACAAAAGTATTATTATACTGCCCCAAAAATATAAATATCTCCCATGCTGCGCTACTAAATAAAGACTTGCTGTGCTTCCTTCACAAAATATCTCCACCCACATACACACTGCCCCTCTCTGAAATATTATACCCCCACACACTATGCCCCTCTACAAATATTCTACCCCCTACACACACACTGCCCCTCTCCATATTATACCCACCCACACACACACTGCCCCTCTCCATATTATACCCCCACACACACACACTGCCCCATCCATATTATACCCCCCCACACACACACTGCCCCATCCATATTATACCCCCCACACACACACACTGCCCCCCTCCATAACATTATACCCCCCACACACACACTGCCCCCTTCCATAATATTATACCCCTCCCATGTATACACACTGCCCCTCTCCAAAATATTATATCCCCCCACACACACATTGCCTCCCTCCATATTATACCCCACCACACACACACTGCCCCTCTCCAAAATATTATACCCTCCAGGTGTGTCCAAACTTTTGGTCTGTACTATATATATCTATCTATATATATATATATATACACACTGCCGTTATGTAAAATATCCCCCCTCACACACACTGCCCCTCTGGATAAAGTACCCCCCACTGCCTCTCGCAGAGCTGTGTCCCTTTCACAAATGTTCCTCAGTTATGTGCCCTAATCTGCTCCTCACTCACCCACAGTGAGTACACATTCCATCTTTAGCTCCTCCACGGAGCTCTTACTGCTGTCCGACCTGTCTCAGCAGCGCCCGCAGCAGTGTGATAATGTCAGCAAGGTGCTGATCTTATCACGTTGTTGCACGTCGGAGCCCCAGGCCCGGCGCTGTCACTGATTAAAGTATGTCTGAAAGGCGCAAACACATTTAAACAGGAAGGAGGAAGCTGCTTGCACCGGCGCTTTCCTCAGCAATAGGCCGGGCACAGGATCTCACTAAACAGCAGGGCCGGGGTGGCACAGCACAGCGCGCTGCCACTTGCTGCTTTCAGTGATGCTACTGCACGCAAGGCAAATTAATGCCACCCGGCGTGCAGACTGCTGAGGAGAGCGGCGGTGACTGTAGAGTGAGCGGCCCACTACAGGGACCAGCCCTTCTGGCATTTGCCAGAATTGCCCTATGGCCAGTCCGGCCCTGCCTCCATGTGTAGTGTGAGGTCTGTCTTTCTACCTGTCCTCCATGTGTAGTTCATGGTCTGTCTCTCTACCTGTCCTCCATGTGTAGTTCATGGTCTGTCTCTATACCTGTCCTCCATGTGTAGTGTGGGTTCTGTCACTCTCTACCTGTCCTCCATGTGTAGTGTGCGGGGTCTGTCACTCTCTACCTGTCCTCCATGTGTAGTTCATGGTCTGTCTCTCTACCTGTCCTCCATGTGTAGTGCAGGGTCTGTCTCTCTACTTGTCCTCCATGTGTAGTGTGAGGTCTCTCTCTCTACCTGTCCTCCATGTGTAGTGTGGGGTCTGTCACTCTCTACCTGTCCTCCATGTGTAGTGTGGGTTCTGTCACTCTCTACCTGTCCTCCATGTGTAGTTCATGGTCTGTCTCTCTACCTGTCCTCCATGTGTAGTGTGTGGTCTGTCACTCCCTACCTGTCCTCCATGTGTAGTGTGAGGTCTGTCACTCTCTACCTGTCCTTCATGTGTATTGCGTGGTCTGTCACTCCCTACCTGTCCTCCATGTGTAGTGTGAGGTCTGTCACTCCCTACCTGTCCTCCATGTGTAGTGAGGGTTCTGTCACTCTCTACCTGTCCTCCATGTGTAGTGTGGGGTCTGTCACTCTCTACCTGTATTCCATGTGTAGTGTGGGGTCTGTCACTCTCTACCTGTCCTCCATGTGTAGTGTGGGGTCTGTCACTCTCTACCTGTCCTCCATGTGTAGTTCATGGTCTGTCTCTCTACCTGTCCTCCATGTGTATTGTGTGGTCTGTCACTCTCTACCTGTCCTCCATGTGTAGTTCATGGTCTGTCTCTCTACCTGTCCTCCATGTGTATTGCGTGGTCTGTCACTCTCTACCTGTCCTCCATGTGTAGTTCATGGTCTGTCTCTGTACCTGTCCTCCATGTGTAGTGTGAGGTCTGTCACTCTCTACCTGTCCTCCATGTGTAGTGTGAGGTCTGTCACTCTCTACCTGTCCTCCATGTGTAGTGTGAGGTCTGTCACTCTCTACCTGTCCTCCATGTGTAGTGTGGGGTCTGTCACTCTCTACCTGTCCTCCATGTGTAGTTCATGGTCTGTCTCTCTACCTGTCCTCCATGTGTATTGCGTGGTCTGTCACTCTCTACCTGTCCTCCATGTGTAGTTCATGGTCTGTCTCTCTACCTGTCCTCCATGTGTATTGCGTGGTCTGTCACTCTCTACCTGTCCTCCATGTGTAGTTCATGGTCTGTCTCTGTACCTGTCCTCCATGTGTAGTGTGAGGTCTGTCACTCTCTACCTGTCCTTCATGTGTATTGCGTGGTCTGTCACTCCCTACCTGTCCTCCATGTGTAGTGTGAGGTCTGTCACTCCCTACCTGTCCTCCATGTGTAGTGAGGGTTCTGTCACTCTCTACCTGTCCTCCATGTGTAGTGTGGGGTCTGTCACTCTCTACCTGTATTCCATGTGTAGTGTGAGGTCTGTCACTCTCTACCTGTCCTCCATGTGTAGTGTGGGGTCTGTCACTCTCTACCTGTCCTCCATGTGTAGTTCATGGTCTGTCTCTCTACCTGTCCTCCATGTGTATTGCGTGGTCTGTCACTCTCTACCTGTCCTCCATGTGTAGTTCATGGTCTGTCTCTCTACCTGTCCTCCATGTGTAGTGTGGGTCAGTCACTCTCTACCTGTCCTCCATGTGTAGTGTGGGGTCTGTCTCTCTCTACCTGTCCTCCATGTGTAGTGTGGGGTCTGTCACTCTCTACATGTCCTCTATGTGTAGTGTGGGGTCTGTCACTCTCTACCTGTCCTCCATGTGTAGTGTGGGTCAGTCACTCTCTACCTGTCCTCCATGTGTAGTGTGGGTCAGTCACTCTCTACCTGTCCTCCATGTGTAGTGTGGGGTCTGTCACTCTCTACCTGTCCTCCATGTGTAGTGTGGGTCAGTCACTCTCTACCTGTCCTCCATGTGTAGTGTGGGGTCTGTCACTCTCTACCTGTCCTCCATGTGTAGTGTGGGGTCTGTCACTCTCTACCTGTCCTCTATATGTAGTGTGGGGTCTGTCACTCTCTACCTGTCCTCCATGTGTAGTGTGGGGTCTGTCACTCTCTACCTGTCCTCCATGTGTAGTGTGGGTCAGTCACTCTCTACCTGTCCTCTATGTGTAGTGTGGGTCAGTCACTCTCTACCTGTCCTCCATGTGTAGTGTGGGTCAGTCACTCTCTACCTGTCCTCTATGTGTAGTGTGGGTCAGTCACTCTCTACCTGTCCTCCATGTGTAGTGTGGGGTCTGTCACTCTCTACCTGTCCTCTATGTGTAGTGTGGGTCAGTCACTCTCTACCAGCAGACACACTATGGGGTACCTGTAACGTAAAATAAATACTTGAGAAGGTTGGTTATGGGTTATTCTATTACTAGTAATCACAAAGGAAAGCAATCTGCCGCAAGATGGCGCTGCACGTTGTGATAGAGCTGCCTTCTCCGGGTTCCTCTCTAGCTTGTTTCTTCAGACTATTATCCTGAGAAGCAGGAAGAAGAATCCCTGTCACTTCCTGGAGCCCGGGCAGGAGAGTGGTTGTTTATAGCAACCCAGGCCAGGTCTCCGCCATGGCGGCATGTCAGCGCTGTGTGCTCGGTCTGTTAGTGGCCGCAGTGTGCGGGGTGGCGGCCTCTGGCGCTGATCACACGGCTGCTGCCGAGCATTCATCTGCGGATAACGGAACGGAGCTCGGCGATCTGCTGGGCACAGATAGTATGGCGGCACCGGAGGGAGCCTTCACCCCTGAGCCTGGCACCGGAGATTATACCAGAGACTATAGCAGAGCTAAGCCAGACACTGGAGACTATACCACCACTGAGCCTGGCACCGGACACTATACCACCACTGAGCCTGGCACCGGACACTATACCAGTGCTGAGCCTGGCACCGGACACTATACCACCACTGAGCCTGGCACCGGACACTATACCAGTGCTGAGCCTGGCACCGGACACTATACCAGTGCTGAGCCTGGCACCGGACACTATACCAGTGCTGAGCCTGGCACCGGACACTATACCAGTGCTGAGCCTGGCACCGGACACTATACCAGTGCTGAGCCTGGCACCGAACACTATACCAGTGCTGAGCCTGGCACCGGACACTATACCAGTGCTGAGCCTGGCACCGGACACTATACCAGTGCTGAGCCTGGCACCGGACACTATACCACCACTGAGCCTGGCACCGGACACTATACCAGTGCTGAGCCTGGCACCGGACACTATACCACCACTGAGCCTGGCACCAGACACTATACCAGTGCTGAGCCTGGCACCGGACACTATACCAGTGCTGAGCCTGGCACCGGACACTATACCAGTGCTGAGCCTGGCACCGGACACTATACCAGTGCTGAGCCTGGCACCGGACACTATACCAGTGCTGAGCCTGGCACCGGACACTATACCAGTGCTGAGCCTGTGTCCAGGGACCCCCGGTCGGAGGCACCAGCAGACCTCCCCTCCGTGTCGTCCCCTCCAGTGACTGATGACCCGGGCTCCCCCGAGCTCCCACGCCTCCGCTCCGTCCGGCCCCTGGTGACCCCCGGTGAGCTGCTCTGTACATGGGCACAAGTTTGGGCCCTCTGGTCAAAATTCCTATCATTGTGAATAGTTAAAGGGACCCTGTCAGGTCCCCCCGTACCCTCCAACCCAGCAGCATTGATACCTGTGTGCCCATATCCCGTGCCTAACCAACTCTGTAAAACGCTATTGACTAATATGAATGCTTAAAAACATGACTTATAGGCTATGTGCGCACGTGTGCATTTTTCATGCATTTCCGCACAGCGTTTTAAACTGCAGCGTACATGCATGCATTCTGTGTCCCCAGCAAAGTCTGAGAATTTTGCAAAATCCATGCGCACGTTGCGTTTTAAAACACAGCGTTTTACATGCTGAAATTTTTTGCCGAAACGCTGCGTTCTAAAAAGCAACATGTCGCTTCTTTTGTGCGTTTTGGATGCATTTTCCACCCATTGAAATCGATGTTGATCTCGATCTCTCTCTCTCTCTCTTGCAGTAAAATAAATAAATTAAAAAAAAAAAACCACGACGTGCGGTCCCCCCCAATTTTGATTCCAGCCACAATAAAGCCACACGGCTGAAGGCTGGTATTCTAGGTTGGGGAGCCCCACGTTATGGAGAGCTCCCCAGCCTAAAAATATCAGCCAACAGCCACCCGGAATTGCGAATTGCTGCATCCTTTAGATCTGACAGTCCCGGAACTCTACCCGGCTCATCCCAAATTGCCCTGGTGCGGTGGCAATCGGGGTAATAAGGAGTTAATAGCAGCCCATAGCCGCCTAGGTTAATCATGGCCGGTGTCTACGAGACACCCCCCCATGATTAACCTGTAAGTTAAAGAAAATAAACATACACCCGAAGAAATCCTTTATTTGGAATAAAAGACAAAAAAAAATCACCCTCTTTCATCACTTTATTAAAATCCCCAAATACCCCTCCAGGTTTGATGTAATCCACACGAGGTCCCACGACGCATCCAGCTCTGCTACATCGGAAGCTGACAGGAGCGGCCATAGAGCACGACTGCTCTGTCAGCTCCACGTAGCAATTGAAGTGAGTCATCACTCAGGTTACCGGCGGCCAGGTGGAGAACTACAGCTGTGACCGCGGGTAACCTGAGTGACGGCACCGCTGATCGCACAGCTCACTTCAGTCACTCAGGTGACCCGCGGGCGGCCATAGCTGGAGTCTTCCAACTGTGACAGCAAGTCGCCCGAGTGACTGAAGTGAGACCCGCGATCAGCAGTGCCCTCACTCAGATGATTTGCGGTGATCGGGTGGAGTACTCCAGCTGGCCACTGGTAACCTGAGTGACGGCACAGCTGATTGCGCTGCTCACTTCAGTCACTCAGGGGATTTGCGGTCACCGGTGACCGCAAATCAGGCCGCGGCACACAGACAGAGACTCGCGATGACAATGAAGTCGGGTGAAGTTCATTTGAGTTCATTCTGATCGCGCGGCTCTGTCTAGTAACCAGCTAGACACAGTGCGTTCCCACTCGGCTCTATGGGGATGTAGCAGAGCCGAGTGGGAACGCACTGTCAATAATGCATCCAGAACGCAGCGTTTTGAAACGCACATGCAGTGACAATACGCTGCAGAATATTTGTCACGGCAGAACGTAACGTGCACACATACCCATAAACCTCGCTATCCTTTTTCTAATTAGGCCTGTGACTGGTCGCAGGGGTGTTGTTTCCCCAGACTAGTCGCCCTTTTTCCATGTTATCAGGCCCCTGTGGGAGTGATAACATTATTTCCTCAAGCTGGTGTCACCGCAGTTGCTGGAAATCTCGCACATGCATGCGGTCGTTTCGGCCATGTCAGTGTGCCTATGAAGCTAGGGGTACACTTCTTGGGTTCGTTAGGCTCACTGGACAGGAAGTTCAGAGGACATGTGTGTGAGCCGTCTCTGAACTTCCAGTCATACACAGTGCGCCTAATGAAGCCAGGAAACATCCACCCTTCTTCTGAGGCCTACTGACTTGGCCAAAATGAGCTTCGCAAGATATTCTGGAGCTGACCGTGACACTAGCTCGTGGAGATCGTTATCACGTCCACAGGGGTAAGATAACATGGAAAATATGGAAGAGTTATCAGAAGAAAACTCTCCTGCATCCTCACCATACAATTCAGCATCAGAAGAATGCAAAACAACATCTAAACAAGCCCGAGTTATGAAAATCCCTCAAACAAGAATTGAAAGACTCTTGTCTGGCTACAAAAAGCGTTTACAAGCTGTGATACTTACGAAAGGGGGTTTTACTAGGTACTAACCATGCAGGGTGCCCAAACGTTTGCTTCTGTACAGCGTATGATCTGAGCACTGACAGGCTGACTAAGCCCCCCCCTACCACCCACCCCCCAGCCGTATATTCTCTGCAGCAATGCTGGCAGCCTCTATGACTAAATATAATACGACTATTTTGTACAGACAACCTCTGGACATGACTCTGACCACGTGCACTCAACCGCTCTTCCATCATGGCGAGGCCTGTACTGAGTGAATCCTTTCTTGTTAAGCCGCTTTATGGTCTTGGCCACCGTGCTGCTGCTGCTCAGTTTCAGGGTGTCACAATCTTCTTATAGCCCAGGCCATCTTTATGTAGAGCAACAATTCTTTTTTTTAGATCCTCAGAGAATCATTTGATATGAGGAGCCATGTTGAATTTCCGGTGACCAGTATGAGAGTGTAAATAGAGATGAGTGAATCCTTGGAAGTTCAGTTCGGCGGGTGCAGCCGGACTTTCGAAAAACTTCGGTTTCGGACCTGAACTTGACCCGAACCCTAATGGAAGTCACTAATTGGGCAGTTCGGGTCTCCGCTCACACGCAGCTAGCCATAAACAGAACACGTCCAAGATTGGGTGTGCAGGATTTTTCCATTTATTTTTTTGGTGCCCCCTGTATCCGGTCATGCTGTTTTTACTGCCAGTGTGAACCGATCAAACATTACAAGTGGCTCGCACTGGGCTGAGGACCGAGCGTACCCAAGCACAACGATTGGAACTCTATTTTTTTTGTAAAGTCTGTGTTCAATCCAATCACAGTACCTCGGGTTCGCTCATCTCTATGTGTGAGCGATAACACCAAATTTACCACACCTGAGACCTTGTAACACTGAGTGACATGACGCCTGCAAGGGAACTGGGCACAATTTGGCCATTTTCACTTAGGGGTGTACTCATTTTTGTTGCCATCGGTTTAGAGATTAATAGCTGTGTGTTGAGTTATTTAGAGGGCACCAAATTTACACTGTTATACAAGCTGTACACTGACTACTGTACATTGTATCAAAGTGTCAGATCTTCAGTGTTGTCCCATGAAAAGTTATAATAAAATATTTACAAAAATATGAGGGGTGTACTCACTTTTGTGACGTAGAGTAGGTATGTAGAGAAGCACCCAGTTTAATTCACAGATTTATGAACCTATGTTAAAGTGTATAGTGCCCCTTTCTATATTTTGTATACATAAGGATATGGTAGCATGGACATAAATATGTGCCCTGGAAACAGTATTAAAGTGCAAAATGCTAGGACCCATGGATAGTAAGGCTATGAGCAGGATAAATACTTATTCTATATTGCTGGAAAGGTATTTATATTAGCGTGTACAAGATAATGTATTGTCAAAAATAAAGACAGAATTAAGTATGCATGTCAACATTAAAACATAATTGTTGGTCTATAGAATGCCTTACCTTTCTGCTATCTGGATAGGATGTCCCTAACCCCGTCGCACGTTTCGCTCTACTTTGTCAGGGGGCGTGTGATATTGCAACGTATAGGAGAAGCTTTGTCAATTATCCATTTGTGAAAAACACTGATAGTAAAAACAGATACACAGGACATATACTGATGACACCGGTACCGTTTTTTACTGTACGCGATTAAACACGGACCTCAGTTTTCCAATCCGTTACCAGAGAACTGCTCAGTCCTTGACATCAGTTTAAAGGGCATAGAAATAAAAAGGATCTGTCATGATAATATTTTAAGCCAAACTATAAAGATACTGTGGTTCGGAACGTGTTTCCATTCACTGAGAGAAACAAATGTCTAAAACTCTGACCTTCCTACACAAAGTATGTTAAAATTCCTTGTCCCTATTCCTGCACTGATCCTTGTTCCTTCTAATGATGGCTTGTTCTCCGTAGTTTCCAGCCTGTGTGTTTGTGACCTGCTGGTGGACGAGTGCGATGTCAACTGCTGCTGCGATCCTGACTGCAGCGCTGCTGATTTCAGCCTCTTCTCTGAATGCTCCATCCCTGTCGTAACGTAAGTAAAAGTCAGTGATGGGTTAATTTATGTGTTCCTGTCCTGATTACTGAACTGTATTGAGCAGCATGGACAGCCTTTTATAATGATATTTTTGGTGTATGTATAATCATTATACTCCTCAACATTGAAACATCAAGGAGGACGAGCCATAATGTTCAGAAAATGAAAGAATTATCAGGTCACTAAGATCTGCAAGTGATGACATGTTTAAGCATCCATCTCCTATATGTGTCAAGTAGGAGGGGCATAGAAGCCAGATTGAAAGCACTTTTTTTTTTTTTACCCAAATGAAACCTCACTCATTGGATCAAGTCTTGTGAGAAGATTTGCCTCCTGTTCAATAATGTGCCCATTACTGCCATCTATCGTAAACTGACCGAATCCTTGAACTGAGACACCTTCGTTCATCACCAGTATATTGCAACACATGTTGGCCGAACTGTCAGCACTGATCAACATTGTGCGTCCCAGCGGTTAGGAGAACAACGACAAACTGAAATGACAGCAAGAGGCGCACAAAGGAGAGCCTGTGCTCAGACAGATTGCCAGATTAGAAGAATGTGCTACCATGGCCTGCAGCGTCTCCGGACTTGTCTCCCATCGAGCACATCTTGGACGTAATTGGTCGTCAGTTGTAAAGGAAGCTGCCAGCTGCGGATCTTGAGGATTTTCCCAGGTGCATTCATTTTCGCAGCACATTCTTCAGACAACCATTAATAACCTCATTGATAGCCAAGGTGTGTAAGTGTGAGTATTTCAGCGTGTGCCACTCACGCTCAATACTGATTAAATCAAGATGTTTTTTTACATTTTGTTTCCATTTTTTTCATCATTTGCACATCAGTAACGTTTCCTTTCTTGTACTACGATTTCATGTTGAGATGTTAAGAGAGATGCTTCAAGCCACCGACAAACGTAGGAACCAACTGATTCCATCATGGCTTTTAGATACACTAAGGCGGGCTTTGCACATTACGACATCGCATACCGATGCTGCGATGTCGAGTGCGATAGTCCCCGCCCCCGTCGTACGTGCGATATCTTGTGATAGCTGCCGTAGTGAACATTATCGCTACGGCAGCTTCACATGCACTCACCTGTCCTGCGACGTCGCTCTGGCCGGCGAACCGCCTCCTTTCTAAGCGGGCGGGCTGTGCGGCGTCACAGCGACGTCACACGGCAGGCGGCCAATAGCAACGGAGGGGCGGAGATGAGCGGGACGTAAATATCCCGCCCACCTCCTTCCTTCTTATAGCAGCCGGGATGCAGGTAAGGTGATGTTCCTCGCTCCTGCGGCTTTACACACAGCGATGTGTGCTGCCGCAGGAACGAGGAACAACATCGTACCTGTCGCTGCACCGGCATTATGGAAATGTCGGAGACTACACCGATGATACGATAACGACGCTTTTGCGCTCGTTCACCGTATCAAAAAGGTTTTACACACTACGACATCGCAAGTGACGCCGGAAGTGCGTCACTTTCGATTTGACCCCACTGACCTCGCACCTGCGATGTCGTAGTGTGCAAAGCCGCCCTAAGGCTACATTCCCACAATTAGCTTTGGTGAGTTTTTGATTTTCCAGGCACTAAAAGCGGATGTACAGAAATAAAACCCTTGAACATTTGCATGGTTAGTAATGGGAAATTTGCCCTGTCCTGAACTGGTTAACCACAGGAGGCCAGTAGTAGAAATCCCTTTTAATAATTTTATGTCTTACCTAAGTAGCAATTTTGCTTACCAATAGAAAAATTATTAAAGGGGTGTTTCACCCATATTTTTTATTTTCTAGATCGATATTATATTGAGAAACAATATTTCTCTCAAATACCTTGTGTTGGCAATAGTGCCTGTGAGAGGCGCTACTGCAGACCACTGTTCCCCGCTCCATAACCCCCAGGCTCTGTGACCTCGGGGATCCGGTGATGTCATGTGAAGTTCCTGACACTGCGGCCGGCCACAGTGTCCGTGAGTGATGGGCTGTGGGCGGTGCTCCACCACTTGTCACCGCCCATCAGCTCCCTCACAGCAGAGCGCTGCAAGCAGGTGACACACCGGGCTGTGATGAGGGGTGAAACACCGCCCACAGCTCAGTGACTCAGGAAGACTGGGGCCGGGCGCAATGAGGAGACTTTAGCAGGAACTTGACGTGACGTTACCGGATCCCCAAGGTCACGGAGCCCGGGGGTCACGGAGCGGGGAACAGTGGTCTGCAATAGCGCCTCTCACAGACATTATTACCAACATAAGGTATTTGAGAGAAACATTGTTTCTCAATATAATATCGATCTAGAAAATAAAAAATATGGGTGAACCACCCCTTTAAAAATTTAACTCCTGGTCTAGTTTCCTTAAGTTTCACATGTGAAACTTAATCTTCTGTTGGTGGAATCTCATCTAAGGGTACGATTCCTCTTCCACAGAGCTTCTGATGTGAGAGCATTGGAAGCGATATGCTAAAGACCCTCTGCTGTGAGCGTCAGCCGAGGATCATGCGACTGATCCGATCTTGCGATTGCATCACAGCTGTGAAGAAGAGATGGACTGAGCACTTTCCCACTCTCCTCCGCAGCCTGCCTCTGCGTACATCGCACTGCGGTCGGATGACATGCGAGTGCAGTGCAATGTTTCACATGTATCCATTGGCTTGATGTGGATGCGTGTGAGCCGAGACTCGCTGCCAAACACAGCATGCTGCTATTCATTCTTATGCCGATATCTAGGATAGATGGACACTGCCCCAAAGTTTTGCACTAGAGTGAGAGCAATTTGATGTTTTATCGGATTGCACTCGTCCGCATGCAAAACGCAAATGGGACCGAGCCCTAATATGAAGTATTAACAAAGATGCCAACTATTTCAGCACTATACATCTGGAGAGGCCAGGAATCATAGGGACCAATTCATCAACATTTTTTTTTTGCCTAAAAACTGGTGTCAAATCTTTGAATAGTCGCAGACCTTTTAGTACCTTCTATTTCAGCATGATTGGCGTAGCGCAATTGTGTGCTATACCAGTCTTGATGAATAAGTGTTAATTAAAAAAAGACCGTTATATAAGCTGGATAAGGATCTGTCAACGCAGAAATGGGCTTCCAGACTTTTTTGGAAGCACCCTGGTTTTTACCCATATACGGGAATCTGTTCCTCACAGGGGCCCTGGGTTATGCCCATAAAGTAGTTTCTGGCCCTTGGAGGGAAAATGTAAACAAGCCGGGACAGAATAGGAGAGACTGAGACAATACAAAATAGAAATAAAAAACGCAATGAAAGAAAACTGGGTTGAGTCCTGGAGTTCTGGCAATAACTACATTGTCGGGCAGTTCAATGGTCAATTCAAACAGGCATGCAGGGTTATCCCTGGACAGAGTTGGCGGATCGTTCACTATACTCTGTGGGCAGAGATTCCCCATTAATTAATGTCTCGACCAAATATGTTTAAAGCACCACTCCAGTGCTTTGGGTTGTTTTTTTTTCAGTGCTGGAGAGGAGCTTTAAATGTAATCTCCCTGTCATATACCGTTCACCGTTAACCGGCGCCGATACCAGTCCCACGGCACTATCTTGTGACACTAGCCTTTGACTGGCGAGAAATCAGAAGTTAAGTGACACGCGCTCAATGCATTTCTATGATCAGCAGAACAAGGCCAAAACAAGGCTGTCATAAAGTTGCAATGAGTTGTGATCTCTTTAGGACTTCATGAAACACCGTAGGTAAGAAATCACTAGACACCAACTGAGTGATGGCGATAGCGGGTGAAGCCGCCGGAAGGTGAGTATCAGACAGGAGGCTTGGATTGCATTTAAAGCACCACCACGGTGGTGCAAGAAAAAACACTGGAGTGGTGCTTTAACATATGTTTTATTGATTTAAGGCTTCTTCTATGCCACAAGGTGGCACTCAAACCATGTATCTTTTTCTTGTGGGCATCTGCTGAATATAATAGAAACTACTCAAAAAAGTTAGGAATTTTTGGCTTTCGAGTAAAATTTCAGGATTACCTTAAAATACCCTCGAACCTTTTCTGGTGACCTTAATGTGATAGTCTATAAACGTTTGAATGCACATGTCAAACTGTGCAATGTTTCAGCACTTTTTGAAAAACTGGCAAAATTCACAACAAGTGTTTGATCCATGAACAGTCAATAAGTTTCAGGGTTCAGTTAGAATTGGTATTTTACCCCTTCACCCCCCAGCGATTTTTCATATTAATTTTTTCTTCCCCCTTCTTTCAAGACCCATAACTTTCTTTATTTTTACATCAATATAGCCATATGAGGGCTTGTGGTTTTCGGGACGAGTTGTACGTTTGAAGGGCACCTTTCATTCTTCCCCATATTGTATTAAAAAATTAGAAAAAAATCTAAATGCAGTTAAATTGCAAAAAATAGTGCAATTCTACGATAGTTTTTTAGGGTTTTTATTTACCATGTTCACTATATGGTAAAATTGACCTAGCATTATGACTCCCCAGGTCAGTACGAGTTTGTAGATACCAAACATGTATAGTTTTACATTTTCTTTGTCATCCATATCTTTTATTAAGGCTTCCAGACAAGTTTTGTCTTGATGACGCAATCTCTGTAATGAAATATATGAAAACACCGAAGTCTCCATATAGCTTTTTGCCTCTTTGATATATGTTTCATGTGTTTTTATTTTTACAGTGGTGACAGTCAGCTTTGTAAGCGTGAAGCCGTTCTGTATTCATTAAGTTCCTCAAAAATTCCTCAAAGAGTAACAGAAACAGTAGAGGTAGTCAACCCAAATATTTTCTGCATCCAATCAACAAACTGTGAGTATTGCTGAAATCCGAAAGATTGCAAACGTAAAGTTTATAAAACTGTATCTATTCTCAGAGCAAGAAGCATCTGACATCTCAAAATCAGGGAGCAGAACTGAGTGATTTGGTCCCACCGGTCTGTATGAGCATAGCGGTAACTGGTAAAACCAAAACAGAAGAGCATGGTTTCACCCGCTGGGTCAATGCTTTCCATTTCTCAGCTTTTCTTGAAGAAGAGAGCTAAAAGATTTCCACATGAATGTAGCGCTGGATTGTATGCATGACCACCGATATGTTAGGGTGGGATATTTCTGAGTCTTGTACCCCCACCAATGAGCAAATTACTGTATTTTTCAGTTTATAAGACGCACCAGATTATAAAACGCAGGACAAATTTAGAGAAAAAAAAGATAAAAAGAAAAATGGGGTCCGTTTTATAATCCAATGCTGTCTCACCAGAGGGGGGCGGAAGCTGCGGTGGAGTGGGGTCATAGGAGGCAGTATCGGTGGTGGAGCAGGGTAATGGTGCGGCGGGTGTCCCAGATGCTCGTTGCAGGCGCCTTGAGGCAGGCAAATTCCAGAAACTGCTGGGGGCTGCGGGCGGTGAGGTGAGGCAGGGGCCATCCTTAGGTGCTGGGGGCTGCTGGCGCTGTGCTGATAGCTGCTGTGGTGGGGGCCACTGTGCTGGGCGCCGCGGTGCTGGTGACTGCTGTGCTGGGGGCCACTGTGCTGGCGGCGGCTGGTGCTGTGCTGGGTGCTGTGGGGCGGTGAGGCAGAGACTATCCTTTGGTCGTCGGTGCGGCTTCAAATAATGGCGCCCGGATTCAGCACGTGCGCAGATTGAGCTATCGGCTCAATGACAAGCCGAGATCTCAACTGTGTATGCGCCACCTCCAATTTCCTTAAGTCTGCTGATGGGCTGGAGGTGGCACATGCGCAGATGAGATCTTGAGCCAAGAGCTCCATCTTCACACTGCTGACTCCAAGCGCCATTATTTGAAGCTGCACTGCTGACCTCAGGATGGCCTCTGCCTCACCGGCCCCCAGCACAGCAGCCGCCAGCACAGTGGCCCCCAGCACAGCAGCCGTCAGCACAGTGGCCCCCAGCACAGCAGCCGCCAGCACAGCGGCCCCCAGCACAGCAGCCGCCAGCACAGCGGCCCCCAGTACAGCAGCCGCCAGCACAGCGGCCCCAGTACAGCAGCCGCCAGCACAGGGGCCCCCAGTACAGCAGCCGCCAGCACAGGGGCCCCCAGTACAGCAGCCGCCAGCACAGGGGCCCCCAGTACAGCAGCCGCCAGCACAGGGGCCCCCAGTACAGCAGCCGCCAGCACAGGGGCCCCCAGTACAGCAGCCGCCAGCACAGGGGCCCCCAGTACAGCAGCCGCCATCACAGGGGCCCCCAGTACAGCAGCCGCCAGCACAGGGGCCCCCAGTACAGCAGCCGCCAGCACAGCGGCCCCCAGTACAGCAGCCGCCAGCACAGCGGCCCCCAGTACAGCAGCCGCCAGCACAGCGGCCCCCAGTACAGCAGCCGCCAGCAGAGCGGCCGCCAGCACGGCGCCCGCAGCATTGCCCCTGCCTCGTGCTAGCCCGCTCCACCACCTCCCGATAAGCTATATTTAGGTTATAAGATGCACTCCTCATTTTCCTCCCAAATTTTTGGAGGAAAAGTGCATCTTATAATCTGAGAAATACGGTGTATCACCTATTTTGAATAATCCTTTAATTTCCAATTCACATAACTATGAACCTAAATCGTTTGTTGCTTAAGAAATCTTTCTAATAACAACTTAATCTTTCAATGATTTCTATATATAATAATAATTGTTACAGACCAGCCAGCATTGTCGTTTATAACGCCAGATGATCCAACAGAGGCAAACTTTGACAGTCTTCTCAAGGAATTTGGTGGACTAGACTTTAACATTGAAACTGATGTGCAAAGTACCCTTGGTTCAGCTGAAGCCCGCAAGGCATCGAAGTATGAGGTAAATATTGCTTTGGACTCCTCTAAAGGGGTATATAAGTATTATATACGTATTACAGGTGAAGCCCCATTTGCTTGTAAGTGCAGGACTTTACAAAGGAGGAGAACCTGTAATACTTGTATATTAGGAAGTGCCAAAAATCACGGCCTGGAGAGAACTTGGTCAGACAAACGGCACCATAGAGCTTTAACTGGTAGAAATGGGGTAAAACGTATGAGGGTGTCTCCTTACTGAGGGTGTTTGTGTGACACAATCACTGATGTGCAAGATACAGGCTGCTGCAGATCTACGATTATGGCCACTGAGATAGAGATGATAGGACAGGTGTGGTTCATCTGCGCTGCCATGAATAACTGGATGAATGAGTCCAAACAACATTTTGGGGTAAATGTATGGCTTATTTCTATGCCTTTCAAAGCACTACAGTCTCTTCATCAGGATAAAAGCATAGTGTGACACCACGGTTTAATCCTGACGAAGAGGCTGGAGTGCCTTGAAACTTGTGGAAATAAACCATACATTTATCCCATGATGAAACAACAAAGAGCCAGCACCAATGTGCACTAAGGCATCAAATATTCCAAACTGCATTATAAAATTTTTTTTTTTTTTTGAGATTTTTGGCAAAAAATTGCAATTTCTTGAGCTGCTTCGCCACGTCACGGCAAATCTCATTTGAAGCAGTCCTACACTAAAATATTTTTATAAAATGTGCCATGCGGCCTCACATATAAATAGCAGAACTGCTCTCAGCAGCACTCACCTGGTCTATTGCAGTCCCGTACCCATGACTGAGTCATGGCTGTGGGCGGGACAGGTCCAAGCAAATGCTGCATGAAGTATATATATATATAGCCTGTGGACAAAGCCTGATGACCCAATGTGAACAGTCACCAAACGCCAAAATCTATACAGATGGAATACATCCCAAATTGGGGTGCATAGCAAGGTGGAGGTCAACCACCGACCAATTCAACAAAGAAACAACAAAGAGCCAGCACCAATGTGCACTAAGGCATCAAATATTCCAAACTGCATTATAAAATTTTTTTTGAGATTTTTGGCAAAAAATTGCAATTTCTTGAGCTGCTTCGCCACGTCACGGCAAATCTCATTTGAAGCAGTCCTACACTAAAATATTTTTATAAAATGTGCCATGCGGCCTCACATATAAATAGCAGAACTGCTCTCAGCAGCACTCACCTGGTCTATTGCAGTCCCGTACCCATGACTGAGTCATGGCTGTGGGCGGGACAGGTCCAAGCAAATGCTGCATGAAGTATATATATATATAGCCTGTGGACAAAGCCTGATGACCCAATGTGAACAGTCACCAAACGCCAAAATCTATACAGATGGAATACATCCCAAATTGGGGTGCATAGCAAGGTGGAGGTCAACCACCGACCAATTCAACAAAGAAACAACAAAGAGCCAGCACCAATGTGCACTAAGGCATCAAATATTCCAAACTGCATTATAAAATTTTTTTTTGAGATTTTTGGCAAAAAATTGCAATTTCTTGAGCTGCTTCGCCACGTCACGGCAAATCTCATTTGAAGCAGTCCTACACTAAAATATTTTTATAAAATGTGCCATGCGGCCTCACATATAAATAGCAGAACTGCTCTCAGCAGCACTCACCTGGTCTATTGCAGTCCCGTACCCATGACTGAGTCATGGCTGTGGGCGGGACAGGTCCAAGCAAATGCTGCATGAAGCATTTCTTTGTTGTTTCTTTGTTGAATTGGTCGGTGGTTGACCTCCACCTTGCTACGCACCCCAATTTGGGATGTATTCCATCTGTATAGATTTTGGCGTTTGGTGACTGTTCACATTGGGTCATCAGGCTTTGTCCACAGGCTATATATATACTTCATGCAGCATTTGCTTGGACCTGTCCCGCCCACAGCCATGACTCAGTCATGGGTACGGGACTGCAATAGACCAGGTGAGTGCTGCTGAGAGCAGTTCTGTTATTCATGTGTGAGGCCGCATGGCACATTTTATAAAAATATTTTAGTGTAGGACTGCTTCAAATGAGATTTGCCGTGACGTGGCGAAGCAGCTCAAGAAATTGCAATTTTTTGCCAAAAATCTCAAAAAATTTTTTTTATAATGCAGTTTGGAATATTTGATGCCTTAGTGCACATTGGTGCTGGCTCTTTGTTGTTTCTTTGTTGAATTGGTCGGTGGTTGACCTCCACCTTGCTACGCACCCCAATTTGGGATGTATTCCATCTGTATAGATTTTGGCGTTTGGTGACTGTTCACATTGGGTCATCAGGCTTTGTCCACAGGCTATATATATACTTCATGCAGCATTTGCTTGGACCTGTCCCGCCCACAGCCATGACTCAGTCATGGGTACGGGACTGCAATAGACCAGGTGAGTGCTGCTGAGAGCAGTTCTGTTATTCATGTGTGAGGCCGCATGGCACATTTTATAAAAATATTTTAGTGTAGGACTGCTTCAAATGAGATTTGCCGTGACGTGGCGAAGCAGCTCAAGAAATTGCAATTTTTTGCCAAAAATCTCAAAAAAATTTTTTTTATAATGCAGTTTGGAATATTTGATGCCTTAGTGCACATTGGTGCTGGCTCTTTGTTGTTTCTTTGTTGAATTGGTCGGTGGTTGACCTCCACCTTGCTACGCACCCCAATTTGGGATGTATTCCATCTGTATAGATTTTGGCGTTTGGTGACTGTTCACATTGGGTCATCAGGCTTTGTCCACAGGCTATATATATACTTCATGCAGCATTTGCTTGGACCTGTCCCGCCCACAGCCATGACTCAGTCATGGGTACGGGACTGCAATAGACCAGGTGAGTGCTGCTGAGAGCAGTTCTGTTATTCATGTGTGAGGCCGCATGGCACATTTTATAAAAATATTTTAGTGTAGGACTGCTTCAAATGAGATTTGCCGTGACGTGGCGAAGCAGCTCAAGAAATTGCAATTTTTTGCCAAAAATCTCAAAAAATTTTTTTTATAATGCAGTTTGGAATATTTGATGCCTTAGTGCACATTGGTGCTGGCTCTTTGTTGTTTCTTTGTTGAATTGGTCGGTGGTTGACCTCCACCTTGCTACGCACCCCAATTTGGGATGTATTCCATCTGTATAGATTTTGGCGTTTGGTGACTGTTCACATTGGGTCATCAGGCTTTGTCCACAGGCTATATATATACTTCATGCAGCATTTGCTTGGACCTGTCCCGCCCACAGCCATGACTCAGTCATGGGTACGGGACTGCAATAGACCAGGTGAGTGCTGCTGAGAGCAGTTCTGTTATTCATGTGTGAGGCCGCATGGCACATTTTATAAAAATATTTTAGTGTAGGACTGCTTCAAATGAGATTTGCCGTGACGTGGCGAAGCAGCTCAAGAAATTGCAATTTTTTGCCAAAAATCTCAAAAAATTTTTTTTATAATGCAGTTTGGAATATTTGATGCCTTAGTGCACATTGGTGCTGGCTCTTTGTTGTTTCTTTGTTGAATTGGTCGGTGGTTGACCTCCACCTTGCTACGCACCCCAATTTGGGATGTATTCCATCTGTATAGATTTTGGCGTTTGGTGACTGTTCACATTGGGTCATCAGGCTTTGTCCACAGGCTATATATATACTTCATGCAGCATTTGCTTGGACCTGTCCCGCCCACAGCCATGACTCAGTCATGGGTACGGGACTGCAATAGACCAGGTGAGTGCTGCTGAGAGCAGTTCTGTTATTCATGTGTGAGGCCGCATGGCACATTTTATAAAAATATTTTAGTGTAGGACTGCTTCAAATGAGATTTGCCGTGACGTGGCGAAGCAGCTCAAGAAATTGCAATTTTTTGCCAAAAATCTCAAAAAATTTTTTTTATAATGCAGTTTGGAATATTTGATGCCTTAGTGCACATTGGTGCTGGCTCTTTGTTGTTTATTTATCCCATGATGTTGTTTGGACTCGTTCATCCGGTTATTCACGGAACACAGAGAACCACATATCTCTCCTAAAAATCTTACCCTGACATATAGTAAAATAAAGATACAGCAGACTGCTGTTACATCCATGTCTATGCTTCTTCCCTCTGCTTCTGTTGTTACTTTTTTTGCAGTGACCGTGCAGTAGCACTGTTTGATATCCTTGGTCTTTTGGAGGCATCCAGGCAGGAAACTTGAGGGTTAATTCCTGAGCATGGTCATTAACTCCCTTCTGCGAGCTTTAGGTGGGGTTCACACTATTTAAAGTCTTTGCTCCTTTCTTCCAATTACTAGTTGTAGTTTACAGATAATCTGGTTGACTCCTGATTTAAAGCTCTTACATAGCCTGTTTACACCAAACCTTGACCTCAGCATGTGTTTTTGACTACTTGACTTGCCTCTTTTTTTGTCCTTTTTTTGAACTTCCTGGTTCTGACCATTCTCTGCCAGCCTACGCCACCGGCCAGCAGCACATCTGTGGACATAATCCAGGAGGCCAATTATAAGTTAGATTCCTCTATAGGGGTTAAAAGGTGAAGATGATGGTTCCTCCTGAATTTACTAAACATAACTGTAAGTTTAAAGCTCGTCCATTGAAGCCCTTTTAAGAGCTGCCAGTTGTTGATCACAAGGCAATAATGTAAAGCAGCCTAATGACACGTCTCCAGAGAATGGGAGCAAAGCCCACTTGTAAAGGCCATACCAATTAGTATTAAAATATAAGTCTATATCTGTGGAACAATATGGTGGATTAAAAAAGAAAAATATAATCAGGCGATCAGCAGGAATAAAATAAGACCAAGAACTTGCCACTTTTGACCTGATAATGGGTCCTCGTAAATGCAGTTTTTAAACTTTTATGCTCCCTCTTCTACTTGTCTGCTACCTTTTTTTAGTGAATTTTATCTATACTGGAATGGGTTCGCCCATCACTACTTTTAACCCTTTCACGACATTTCACATAATGCACAATCTATACGTCATGGTCAGATAGGTGTGCCAACACGATCGCCGCCAGGAGCTCTGAGTACATTATAGTTGAGCTCTGGGAAGCTTCAGCATGGATTCGTCATATTAATATGGGGAATATAGAACGGGATCTCGGGGAATTCTTTATCCACAACGAAGGTAGCACTGATCCCCTGGTGGTATGGGATGCGATGAAGGCATACCTCAGGGGGCTCCTGTTCAGGGATATCTGTAAACGTAAAACACAGATGAGGCAGGATGAGAAAAATAGCCTGGAGGCCTTAGATAAGGCGAAGCTGGAAGCAATTCGGAGTAATACTACGGACGCGAAGCAAAATCTTAGGCAGGCGCATGAACAGGTTAATAAGATGCTTTTGGAGAAGGCGGTAAGGAGGAAGGCATTCCAAAAATTGCATTTTTATGAAGAGGGAGAAAAAGTTGGTCATCTATTATCGGTCATAGCTGCAGCTCAAAGGAGTAGCTCATTTGTGCATGGTATGGACACGGTGGAGGGGACACAGGTCACTGAGGTTGAGGAGATCCTTGGGGTCTTTAAAGATTTCTATCGCACGCTATATTCTTCCAGCGGAGAGATGAGGGTGGAAGAGGTGGACTCATTTCTTGAATGAGGTGAGCTTCCTGTGTTGTCTGTGGCGGATAGAGATAAATTGTAGTCACCTATTACTATTGATGAACTGGAGGACACTCTGCATGGCATGAGCAATGACAAGGCACCGGGAGCAGACGGGCTACCAGTTGAAATTTATAAACAGTTAGAAGAAATCCTATTACCCAAACTATTGAAAGTCTTTGAGGTGGCGGAGGGGGAAGGTGTATTGCCTGAATCTATGAGAGAAGCAATAATAGTAGTAATTCCTAAGGAGGATAAAAATCCGAGGCTTCCAGACTCATATAGACCAATCTCGTTATTAACAGCGGACGTGAAGCTTCTTGCTAAGGTGTTGTCAAACCGGCTGACTGGAGTTATATCTAACCTAATACATATGGATCAATCAGGGTTCATGGCTAATAGGTCGACAGCTGCTAATATCAGGAGATTATACCTTAATCTACAGTTGCCGCCTGACAACCCTGGCCGGAGGGTGATCACTTCGCTAGATGCCCAGAAAGCGTTCGATAGTGTTGAGTGGGGGTATCTATGGAAAGTGTTGCAGCATATGGGTTTTGGCCCACGGTTTGTAAAGTGGGTGCAGCTGTTGTATAATAGGCCTATTGCTAAAGTTAGAGTTAACGGTATGACCTCCTCAGAGTTTGAGTTGCACCGGGGAACGAGGCAGGGCTGCCCACTATCGCCGCTCCTATTTGCTATTGCAATAGAAACTCTGGCTGCGGCCATTAGGAAATCGAAGGAGATCCATGGATTTAGATATGGGCATTTAGAGGAGAAAATAGCTCTTTATGCTGATGACTTCTTACTTTTCTTGGGGGATCCGTCAGCCTCATTGGATCATGCCATGCAGATAATAGAGAAATTTGGAGACGTTTCGGGACTGACCATTAATTGGTCTAAATCGAGCCTCTTTAAAGTGGATGGGGAAGTAACCTGGACAAATGATGATACTGGGGCTAACAAATTGAAGAGTTTGGACGAATTTAAATATCTAGTTATCCAGATATCTCTGCCAGTAGAGAATACATACAGGTAAACTTATGGCCGCTTCTTAAAAAATTGAGAGCCAATGTGGATGCCTGGAACAAACTACATTTGTCAGTTGTTGGAAGGGTTAATTTATTAAAGATGGTAGTAATGCCTAAACTCCTATACATACTGCACAATGCCCCTGTTTGTATTTCAAAGAAAAGATTTAAAGGGATAAACTCGCTGTTTAGAGACCTGGTGTGGGGTAAAAAGCAGCCCAGGGTGCGATTAGAGACTTTATAGAGGCCAAAAGATGAGGGGGGTCTAGCAATCCCAAATCCGGAATTGTATTATATGGCGGTGCAATGTCATGGGGTGGTCTGATCGGGAGAAAGAGTGGGGCATTAAAGAAGTGCTGGAATACATAGTAGGTAGAAGTCCATTGGTAATGGGACTAGAGGATGGTGCGGTGGGGATCCTGGGTGGAACATCTCCTACAATGGCACTTATAAATAAGACCTGGGAGAAGCTGAAAAGGGTGAGAGGGGTGACCCGGTTAACTAAGGCTACTTTCACACATCAGTTTTCTGCATTCAGGCACAATCCTTTTTTTTCCTGATCCAAAGGATCCGGCAAAAAAATGTAAAACCGTATCCACCGGATCCGGTTTTTAATGGATCCGTTATGCCGGATGCGTACAAAACCGGATCCGGTGGATACGGTTTGCATCTGTTTTTGCATCCGGTTTGTCCGTTTTTTTTGAAGGATCAGCCTTTTTAATTAATTTGGTGCATGCGCAGTTTACAAAAACTGATCCGGTAGCCGCATCCATTTTTTACCGCATTGCGTCGGATCCGGCGTCCATAGGCTTTCATTGTAAAACACGCCGTATCGCGCCGGATCCGGCGCGATGCAGTTTTTTTGCCGGACAAAAAAACGTTGCAAGACACGTTGCCTCCGGCCGCCGCTTTGATTAATTTTGCCGCATCCGGAAAAAAACGGATGCAACGCAAAGCCATCAGGTACAATCCGGTAACAATGCAAATCTATGGCGATAAAACGGATGCGGTACCGGATCCGTTTAACCCGTTTTTTTCCGGATTGTACCTGATGGAAAAAAACTGATGTGTGAAAGTAGCCTAAGTTTACACCTATCTGGGATAACAGTAATCTCCCGGAGATTCAGAAAATGGGGAATATTGAGGAGAGGAGACGCAAGGGTGTAATATACATGCATCAGATATTGACGGAGGAATTTTGAAATCGTTCCCACAGTTACAGAGTGAGTTTCAGTTGCCGGCGTCCGGCTGGCTTCACTACAGTCAATTGAAACATGCGATTGCAGCCCAAGCGGCTAAACAAAGTGTGGACATACAGACTGACCTGGTACTGGAGTATGTGTGTAAGTGGGGAGGATGCACAAAAGGGATCATTTCTGGCACGTGTAAAGATATACTACATACCTTTCTTTTAGACTACCCAATTAAAACTAAATCTAAATGGGAGGAGGAAGTTGGGACGATAACGGAGTAGGTGTGGGAGAGTATCCTGGAGTATGTACCTAAACTGGGTATATAGGTCTCCCTTACTGATGTTTAAAATGGGATTGAAAAGGAATTCGGAGTGTTCAAGGTGTCAGGGATCTGACGCAGGTATTTTTCATATGATGTGGTCTTGTCCGAGACTGGTCTCCTTTTGGACTGTTATCCACAAGATAGGAAGAACATATGGGTGTGTCCTTCCCAGGGAACCATTGATATGCCTATTGGGATATGTTGAGGAGCTTTGGGTGCAAAATACTATGAAAATTGCCATTGCTAGGCTGCTGTATACGGCGAGAAAGCTAATCGCCAGGTCCTGGATTAAAAAAGACCCCCCCCGACAAGGGGAGAGTACATTAAAAGGGTGAAATGTATTCTTCAGCTGGAACAGGGAGTGTATAAAAGAAGGGGGAATGTTAAAATGTTTGAGAAGCTATGGTCTCCGTAGCTGCAATGCGATTAGGACGAGTGATGGATCAGTAAACTGATTTGGAACCGGGATAGCCGTCGGAGACCTCTGATGTGTGTGTTTTGTTTTAATTGTGTTACTAGTAGTTCCTCCTGCACATCGAGGTGAACGGAATGGTTGCTATACTGCAGTTGGAGGGTATTCTAAAGGCTACTTTACACTCTGCGATATCGGTACCGATATCGCTAGCGTGGGTACCCACCCCCATCTGTTGTGCGACACGGGCAAATCGCTGCCCGTGTCGCACAACATCGCCCAGACATGTCACACATACTTACCTGCCCGGCGACGTCGCTGTGACCGGCGAACCGCCTCTTTTCTAAGGGGGCGGTTCGTTCAGCGTCACAACGACGTCACAGCTGCGTCACTGAACCGCTGCCCAATAGAAGCGGAGGGGCGGAGATGAGTGGGACGAACATCCCGCCCACCTCCTTCCCTCCGCATAGCGACCGGGAGGCAGGTAAGGAGAGCTTCCTCGTTTCTGCAGCGTCACACGGAGCGATGTGTGCTGCCGCAGGAACGAGGAACAACCTCGTTACTGCTGCAGTAACGATTTTTGAGAATGGACCCCCATGTCACCGATGAGCGATTTTGCACGTTTTTGCAACGATGCAAAAACGCTCATAGGTGTCACACGCAACGGCATCGCTAATGCGGCCGGATGTGCATCACCAATTCCGTGACCCCAACGAGTTCGCATTAGCGATGTCGTAGTGTGTAAAGCCCCCTTTAGTGTGTACTAAATGGGATGTAGTATTGGGGAGGAGTGTTGCTGCCGGGGTGGGGGGGGGGGAGGGGGAGGGAAAGGGGTAATAGATATGATAAACTTAATTTGGATGCCGATTTGTTATACTGTTGCATGTATTCTGTTTTAATAAAAAAGTATCTGATTTAAAAAAAAAAAAAAAAATTGTTGCGCTCTGACTGTTTAACCCCCTAAAGGCTGCGGTCAATAGTGATCACAGCCTTTAGGGAGCTAGGAGAAGGAGTGCAATCATGGGGGACCTGATTGTTACAATGGCAACCAGAGGTCGTCACGATGACCTCCGGGTCAGCCATCTACAGCAAGCCTGTTAGACCATGCCAGGATACCACTACATATGGGGTATCTGTGTACTCAGGAGAAGTTACACAACAAATTGTATGGTGTATTCTGTTATCTTTGTGAAAATGAAAAATTTGCAGCTAAAGTAAATTTTTTTTGTGGAAAAAAGTTTTTTTTTTTTCCTTCCACATTACTTTAATTTTTATAAAACATCTAAACAGTTAATAAACTTCTTGGATATGATTTTTAGCAGTGTGAGGGGTGTAGTTTTTAGAATGGTGTCACTTTTGGGTATTTTCTGTCACTTAGATCTTTCAAAGTCACTTCAACTGTGATGAGGTTCCTAAAAAATAATGGTTTTCTAATTTTTGTTGAAAAACTAAAAAAATATTGCTGATAAACTTTTAACTCTTCTAATAAAAAGAAAATATGTTTAAAAAAAATTGCGCTGATGTAAAGTAGACGTGTGTGGAATATTATTTAGTAACTATTGTGTGTAACATAACTTTCTGGTTTTAAGAGCATAAAAAAACGGCAACAGTTTCAAAATATTTGCTAAATTTCCAATATTTTCACAAACGCCAAAAAATTGTCTTAGTGGTAAATTTATCATGAAGGACAATATGTCACAAAAAAACAGTCTCAGCATCACTGGGATCCATTGAGGCATTCAAGAGTTATAATGTCATAAAGTGACACTGGTGAGAATGGTAAAATTTGGACTGGTCTTGAAGGTGGAGGCGATAAGGGAGAAAGTTAGCTACTTTCTGAGAGCCGTATCGGAGATTTCTGCACACCAGCGGAGTACTGACACTTACAGAACCTGTACTCTGTCCGTGGAGAGAAGAGCGAGCAGGTTTTATGGCCGTATCGGTATAAATGGCAGTGAGTCTGGACATCGTGCTTCACTTTTTATTGTGTATCTGTTACATCTATTTTAACATTTGCAGATTTTTTTTTTGTTTTTCTTGTGACTCGGATACCACAGACTGAGTTCCTCTTTCTGTATAAATCCTGCACATACGCAGGCATGAAGATTGCCTGTATTTTGTAAGTTGTTTTTTTTTCTTAAACTTTCTCTTTGCTGAAGCTATATAGGGTTAGCTCAGCGGGTCCTGATCTGCAGGGCCGCGAGAATCCTCCGCAGGATACCGCAGCTGCCCATGATCAGGGTTCAGTCCGCTGCGGTCTATCGCACTGGTCTCCCAACAGAGGACACTTGCGTCTCCGCAGCAAACAATTGACATGCTGCGGTTCGGAAAGCCGTACCGCAGGTCAGTGTTTGCTGCAGGAAAAACAAGCACAGATTTCTAGAAATCCCATCTACTGTGCTTGTACTGTACATCACAGCATTTTGGACGCAGCTGAAGCATTTTGGAAAGACAGTGGAATGTATGTAATATTGTCAGCAGCCATATCACGAATTCAGTTCAACAAACAGTGACAAAGGAGATGTAGATGAATTACACAGGCCAGTGTGACCTAGTTGATTCATTCATTCATTTATGTTACTGTCTTATATAGATACAAAAAGGATCATCTGTCGTAGCTTCCTCTGTAATAATATTGTATTGTGGAAGTGGCTCCTTAGCTGTGGTGACATACAGCTTGGTTGTGTAAGTTAGATTAGAAATTTACAGAGTAAAGGAACTTGAATGGGATGGGACAGAGGGTGAGGGGATATTTTGTAACTTTTTGATAGGCACAAAATGAGCTCGGCCAAAATCCTGATTATCTTTTACATTTTTCCCGCAGTAAATGAACCACCCCTTTAATCTTGGATATATTCCTCTGTATAATGAATAATCCATGCTGCTTATTTTCTCTACTGGAAGAATTAATTCTTTATTGAGCAAATAGCCTAAGGTTTATTAAAGAGACCCGATGGCAGGGAGACAATATCAGTCAGTGTCAAATCCACTCATTTGTAGCATTCACAAAAGTCTACCCTCACAACCTGCTAGAGCTTCTTTCTTTGTCGCTCCATTGGGAGACCCAGACAATTGGGTGTATAGCTATTGCCTCTGGAGGCCACACAAAGTATTACACTTAAAAGTGTAAGGCCCCTCCCCTTCTGGCTATACACCCCCAGTGGGATCACTGGCTCACCTGTTTTGTGCTTTGTGCGAAGGAGGCAACACATCCACGCATAGCTCCACTTTTTAGTCAGCAGCAGCTGCTGACTATGTCGGATGGAAGAAAAGAGGGCCCATACTAAGGGCTCCCAGCATGCTCCCTTCTCACCCCACTGTATGTCGGAGGTGTTTGTAAGGTTGAGGTACCCATTGCGGGTACGGCGGCAGGAGCCCACATGCTGATTCCTTCCCCATCCCTTTTTACAGGGCTCTGGGTGAAGTGGGATTTACCGGTCTCCAGGCACTGAGACCGTGCTCCATCTACAGCCCCTGGAGAAGATGCTGGATGGAGCGGAGTACATCAGGGACATGGCCCTGCTTCCTCAAGGTACTCTGTGTCCCCGTGCATTTGGCGCTCACACCGCAGCATGCTGGGTGTTGTAGTGCGCCGGGGGACATCAGCGCTGCGGCGCCTGTGCCATGGCCTCATTCAGCTTCGCTGAAGCAGGCTCACTTATGGGAATTGGTCGCGCCGGCCGCTGGGACTGCGGCGCGGCTGGCACTTGTAGTGCGCCGGGGACTTCAGTGCGGCCTGCGCTTTTACGGCGGCCGCGCTGATAACTAGAGTCCCCGGCTTTTGCGGCCTGCTTCCGTTCGTTCCCGCCCCCAGACCTGCCAGTCAGGAGAGGGGCGGGACGCTGGCCACTTCTAGGAATCGGTCGCGCCGGCCGCTGGGACTGCGGCGCGGCTGGCACTTGTGGTGCGCCGGGGACTTCAGCGCGGCCCGCGCTTTTACGGCGGCCGCGCTGTTAACTCGAGTCCCCGGCTTCTGGGCCTAGTCTCCCTTCGTTACCGCCCACAGCCCTGACAGTCAGGGTAGGGGCGTGACGCTGCATAGCACAGCAGCGCTGAGAGCTGGAGTATGTTTTGCATACTCCACCCCTCTCACTGTGTGCACTGTGAATCCGGATTCCCGCACTTTCTCAGGCACGCCCACGGCTTCCTTCCCTACAAGGACGCCGGCAGCCATTAGTGTCAGTTTCTGTACGATACAGAGACAAGTGTGGAAGACCCTGGCATTCTGATAGTCACACAATCGCTGCAACAGGCGTTAAGCAGCACCTGTGGTGCTGACCCCACTAGTGCAGAAGTGCACTTATAGATATGCTTGTACTATATACATTGCACTGTTTGGTCGCACGTTGTATATACCCTCCTGGATTATGCGGAGGAGTTATCAGCATATTCTCTGTGTAAAACAAAGGTGCAGAACCACATGTTTTTCTATACAGCTGGTACAGCATGTACGGCTATACGGCCGGCAGGTTACATAGACTCCCATTGTATGCACTAATGGCCAGGGGATGAGGACGGTGTCTGCAGTATTTACTGACAGTTTTTCTGAGACTATGGCTATGATACTAGAAGCCTAGCAGTCCGGACATGTCTCTCACAATATGGGCACTGTTGAATCATTGATCCATGGCCCCCCTCAGTGTGAATAACTAACAGCTCCGGGAATGTCACACGCATCCCAGAGTCTCGGCTCTGCACGGACGTCAGTCCCAGACAGCCTAAGCGGGCTCACTATGAGCGGCCTCGGTTTCATCAGGGTCCTAGCAGAAGGACTCGCTGTGTAATGAGGCGGAAGTAGCGGCTCAGGATTCTGATCCTGAGACCGCTCTCAATCTGGATACACCTGATCGTGACGCCATAGTAAATAATCTTATAGCGTCCATCTATAGAATGTGGGTTATTTCTCACAGCTCCTCCAGTGGAGGAGTCAGCTTCACGTATTTTTCTGGACCACTCTGCCTTCAGAGAGGCAGTCCAGGAACACCACGCTTATCCAGATATGCGCTTCTCCAAACGACTTAGGATACACGTTATCCCTGTCCCCTGACTTGGTCAAGGACTGGACCCAGTGTCCCGAGCGGCATCCTCCAATCTCCAGGCTTGTAGCTAGATCCATAGTTGCAGTGGGAGATGGAACTGCAAACTCAAAGATGCCACTGACAGACAGATGGATCTCTGGTCGAAAGCCATCTATGAGGCTATCGGCGCACCGTTGGCTCCGGCATTCTCTCCCTTGGGGCACTCCAAGCTATTTCAGCTTGTCTTACACAGATTGACACGGTTACACGTACATCTGTGCCGCAGGTGGCATCCTTAACCTCTCAAATGTCTGCATTTGTTTCTTACGCGATTCAGGTTGTCCTGGACTCTGCGAACCGTGCGGCGGTAGCCTCCGCTACTCCGTGTTTTTAAGCAGAGCCTGGTCTGCTCGTTAAGTGAATGGAAGGCAGATTCTGCTTCCAAAAAAGGTTGCCTAACCAGTTGCCTTTTTCTGCTGACCGACTGTTTGGTGAGCGTTGGATTTAACCATTAAACAGTCCAGGGGTAAGGATTCATCCTTTCCTCAGCCCGGACACAACAAACCCCAACAGAGCAAGAGGCAGTCGGGGTTTTCGGCCTTTCGAGGCTCGGGCAGGTCCCATTTTTCCTCGTCCAATGTGGACTCAAAAGGATCAGAGGAGCTAAGATTCTTAGCGGGCTCAGTCACGCCCAAAAAAGCGACAGTCTGAAAACCCGCTTCCAAGGCGGCTTCCTCATGACTTGCGGCCTCGGTCGGTAGCAGGCTCTCCCGCCTTGGCGATATTTAGCTGCCATAGGTCAATGACCATTGAGTGTGAGACATTCTGTCTCACGGGTACAGGATAGAGCTCACTTCTCGTCCTCCAACTCGATTCTTCAGAATTTCTCCACCTCCCGGCCGGGCCGCTGCTCTTCTGCAAACAGGGTGCACTCTATAGGCAGAAAGAGTGATGACCCCCGTTCCTCTTCAGGAACAAGGTCACGGTTTTTACCCCAAATTCTTTGCGGTACCTATAACAACGGGCCGTTCCGTCCCGTTCTGGATCTAAAAATGCTCAGCAAGCTCGTGGACACCAGGCGGTTCCGGATGGAATCCCTCCGCCATGTCATCGCCTCAAGGTCCCAAGGATATTTCCTAGCATCATTAGGCATCAAGGATGCTTATCCACACGTGCCGATTGATCCAGAGCACTAGCGTTTCTACGCTTCGTTATAGGAGACGAACACCTTCTGTTCGTAGCTCTACCTTCCGGCTAGCGACAGTCCAACTGGTCTTCGCCAAGGTCAGGGCAGCAGTAGTCACAGTCCTGCACTCTCAGGGTCACTCTGTGGTCCCGGCATGCCAACACTGCCCGAACGTTGCGCTGGAGACTCTCTAGAGTTTTGGGTGGATCATCAACTTTTTAAAGTCAGATCCGACCCCGACCCTATCGATAACATATCTAGGCATAGAGTTTCTTACTCTCTCAGCGATAGTGAAGCTTCCGCTAGACAAACAGCATTCACTACGGGCTGCAAGCTCTTCTTTAAGAACCAGTCGCACACATTGAGACGCCTCATGCACTTCCTACGTAAGATGGTAGCAATGGAGGCAGTTCCTTTCGCGCAGTTTTACTGCGTCCACTACAATGGGACATTCTCCGCCAATGGGACGAGGAGTCGACGTCCCTCAACAGAGTCGTCGTTCTTTCTCAGGCGGCCAAGGAATCTCTACGGTGGTGGCTTCTTCCCACCTCTTGGTCAAAAAGAAGGTCCTTCCTATCCCCATCCTGGGCGATAGTTACGACAGACGCGAGTCTATCAGGGTGGGGAGCAGTTTTTTCTCCACTACAGCGCTCAGGGTACGTGGACTCAGCAAGAGTCCACCCTTCAGATCAATGTTCTTGAACACAGAGCAGTGTATCTTGCCCTACAAACCTTCCAACAGCGGCTAGAAAGCAAGCATATCCGACTTCAGTCGGACAGCTCCACAGCGGTGGCATACATCAACCACCAAGGAAGAACGCGCAACCGGCAAGCCTTCCAGGAAGTCCGGCAGGTTCTCATGTGGGTGGAAGACACGGCATCCACCATATCCACAATTCACATCCCAAGTGTGGAAACTAGGAAGCTGACTTCCTAAGTCGCTGAGGTGTGGCCGAAAGAGTATGGTCTCCTCACCCGGACGGGTTTCAGGAGATCTGGCGCCGCTGACAGAGGCCGGACGTCGATCTAATGGCGTCACGGCACAACAACAATGTGCCAGCTTCATGGCACGGTTTCACAATCATCGAGCTCTGGCGGCAAACGCCTTAGTTCAGCATTGGTCGCAGTTCCAGCTACCTTAGGTGCCACCTCTGGCATTGTTGTCCAGAGTACTGCGCTGGATCAAGACCGACTGCGGCCGCGCCATCCTCGTCGCTACAAATTGGCCGAGGATGTTGTGGTACTCGGTTCTGTGGTGCCTCACGGTAGGCTAACCGGGGGCACTACCAGACCAATCAGACTGGCTGTCTCAAGGGCCATTCTTCCATTTGAATTCTACGGCCCTCAACCGGATGGTGTGGCATTGAGTCCTGGAACCTAGTGTCGTCAGGATTACCTCAGGACGTGGTTGCCACCATGAGACAGGCTAGCATACCAACGTCCGCCAAGATTGACCACAGGACGTGGAAGATGTTCTTATCTCGGTGCTCGGCGCAGGGTGTTTCTCCCTGGCCGGTTGCATCGTCTATGTTTCCTTCCTTCCTGCAATCTAGGTAGGAAAATGGGTTGTCGCTCAGTTCCCTTTAGGGACAAGTCTCAGCGCTATCTGTATTTTTTCAGAAACGACGACTTCCTCAGGTACGCACGTTCCTACGGGGAGTTTGTCTTCTCAGCACTCCGTACAAGCGGCCGTTAGAGCCCTGAGATCTGAACAAGGTTCTAATTGCTCTCCAGATGCCGCCTTTCGAGCCTTTGAAGGATGTCTCCCTTCCCGCTTTTCACGGGAAGTGGCCTTCTAGTAACGGTCTCGTCTCTTAGGAGAGTTTCCGAGCTAGCAACGCTCTCATACAAACTCCCTTCCTGGTCCTTCACCAGGACAGGGTAGTTCTGCGTCCGGTTCCGGAATTTCTCCCTAAGGTGGTATCCCACTTTCATATCAATCAGGATATCACCTCACCTTCTTTGTGTCCTCGTCCAGTCCATCAATTTCAGAAGGATTTGCATCTGTTGGTTCTGGTGAGAGCACTCAGGTTCTACTTCCCGCATGGCGCTCCTGCGCCACCCGGATGCACTCTTTGTCCTTGTCGCTGGTCGGCGTAAACAGTCGCAAGCTTCCAAATCCACCCTTGCTCGGGGGATCGAGGAACCAATTCTTGAAACCTACAGTTCTACTGGACTTCTGGTTCTCTCAAGGCCGAAGGCCCATTCTACCAGAGCCGTAGGTGCATCCTGGGCATTACGGCACCAGGCTACGGCTCAGCAGGTGTGTCAGGCACCCACCTGGTCGAGTCTACTTACTTTTACCAGGCATTATCAGATGCATACCTACGCTTCGGCAGACGCCAGCCTAGGTAGATAAGTCATTCAGGCGGCGGTTGGCCACCTGTAGGAGAGGGCCGTTTGACGGCCCTATCATGAGGTATTCTTTTACCCACCCAGGGATTGCTTTTGGACATCCCAATTGTCTGGGTCTCCCAATGGAGCGACAAAGAAGAAGGGAATTTTGTTTACTTACCGTAAATTCCTTTTCTTCTAGCTCCAATTGGGAGACCCAGCACCCGCCCTGTTTTCTCTGGGTTTTTCTGTTTTTCGGGTACACATGTTGTTCATGTGGTATGGTTCAGTTCTCCGATGTTTCCTCGGATTGAATTGGTCTTTAAACCAGTTATTGGCTTTCCTCCTTCTTGCTTTGGCACTAAAACTGGTGAGCCAGTGATCCCACTGGGGGTGTATAGCCAGAAGGGGAGGGGCCTTACACTTTTAAGTGTAATACTTTGTGTGGCCTCCAGAGGCAATAGCTATACACCCAATTGTCTGGGTCTCCCAATTGGAGCTAGAAGAAAAGGAATTTACGGTAAGTAAACAAAATTCCCTTCTTTATCACTCTGCTGTACACATGGATCTGTATGTTACATATATTGTATGGTTGTTTTCCTTTGAAAACATTTAAAGCAGGGGTCATGCAAGGTGATGCGATGCGAGACTGCACAAATCATGCCCTCACTGTCAGCCTGTTTCTCGCTGTGCACAGAGCGATGTAGCAGAACTGACATTTCTCTCTGTGCTTATCAGTTTGTATAGACTGTATCTGTAGAGAGTGTTGAAGCTGACATTGCTCTCCCTGTGGATTACGTCGGACTAAAGCTGGGTTCACACATAGCGATAGCGACAATGACGTCGCTGTTACGTCACCATCTTCTGTGACGCAACAGCGACCTTGTAAGTCACTGTTCTGATCGCTGCTTAGCTGTCAGACGCAGCAGCGATCATAACGACACGCGTCGCTGTGCTACATGTGCAGAGAGCAGGGAGCCGCTCGCACTGCTTAGCGCTGGCTCCCTGTGCACTCCTAGCTACAGTATAAATCGGGTTAATTACCCGATGTGTACTGCAGCTACATGTGCAGAGAGCAGGGAGCCGCGCACACTGCTTGGCGCTGGCTCCCTGCACTCCTAGCTACAGTACACATTGGGTTAATTACCCGATGTGTACTGCAGCTACATGTGCAGGGAGCCGGCACTGGCAGCGAGAGCGGCGGACGCTGGTAACGAAGGTAAATATCGGGTAACCAGGGAAAGGTCTTCCCTTGGTTACCCGATGTTTACCCTGGTTACAGCTTACCGCAGCTGCCAGATGCCGGCTCCTGCTCCCTGCTCGCTTCATTTCGTCGCTCTCTCGCTGTCACACACAGCGATGTGTGCGTCACAGCGGGAGAGCGACGACGAAAAAATGAAGCTGGACATTCAGCAACGAGCAGCAACCTCACAGCAGGGGCCAGCTCGTTGCTGGATGTTACACACAGCGATGGGACGTCGCTGCTACGTCACAGAAAATGGTGACGTAGCAGCGACGTCGTTGTCGTCGTCGCTGTGTGTGACACCACCTTAAGGATTTTTTTTATAATAAACAAAGAGACAAATATACCTCATAACCATAGTTGTTTAAATTTAAGGTCACGGGTGCCCACAATGGGGACTACCCGTGCCTAGCACATACTCCAAGACATATGCAAAAAAACGGAGGATCCAGAGTAATAAATTGTGCAAAATATAACAATGTTTATTAACATGCAAAATAGACAGAGACACACAAGAAAGAATGGCCGATAGAAAACACCATTAAAAACATCAATGGAGGGGATGTAGCCCTAGAATGGGACAAGGGAGTAGCTATGTAAATGCACAATGAAAAAATGACCTGCATTAGTATGAAAGTAATCAGGTACTATATATAGAGTACTATAAATAACAGTGAGAAAGATTTATAATTAAGGAACAGGCAAAAGAGTGAGCCATGATAAAAATGGCTCAAAATAGCTAGTATTATAGCCAGTATAATGCAGAATATAGCAGCTGATAGAAAGTAGGTCACTGAAAACATTTATAAAGTGCTATGTGCAAATACCACAAGTCCCAAAGGAGGGAACCCTCCATGGAGAAAAGCCCACTAACCTTCCAATGTAAGTTTCGCAGATCTATAAATACCCCTGTGGACACTGCTTCATCAGGGAGGGAAGGCGATTGTTATACTGCTCAGAGCCTCACTTATTTGTAATGCCCACCTGTGGAGATGACTTCTGGGGATGCCACCCACTATTATGACGCGCACGAGAACCGGCACCTCCCCCATCGCTGACAGGAGCGCCGTCACCCATATCCCATACACGCACTCCCGCCTTGCATGACGGCGGTCGCGTCAGAAAGAGGGAGGAACCGGCTACTCCACCCGTACCAGGAGACCGCAGGCCAGGAAACCAGATAGACATCACCACCAAAGGAAAACACATGACCGGCCAAATTGACTGCACAAAGAAATGGCAGGAACCCAAATCAAATCACGTCGGGATCAATCCAGCACCAGGAAAGTCTTTGTGTCAGTGACGATTTTCTGCCATAGTGAGTCCATCAATCCATATGTGTGGCTAGAATAAATCCTATTTAGATAGTTCCAAAGTAGTCCATGTAGATGTGTGATATCTTCACTTGTGGTTCACAGATCCAAAGATTCTGGGACATCAAAAGACGGTCTCCAACTCAGTCAATATTGAACACCGCCTATTTCTAGATGTAATGGAGTAAGGCATATAATCAATAAGGGCAATGAGGTATATAGGTCAGGAAAAAAGGAGAAAACCATATATAAACATGGTGTGAGAAATATATTAAATTTAAAAGAAAAAAAATATAGTCAGAGGAAAGTGGCAAAAATATATACACAAAAGAAGAGCATGGAGAGCGCTGTTTAGAGGAAAGAAACAAAACTAATGACCTCATTGAGTCCCCTAGGGACAAGAGTGTCGAAAGCACTAATCCACCGGGCCTCACATTGGGCCAATCTTTTCTTGACATCTCCTCCCCTGGACCCACAATTGACCGTATCAATCCTGATAGCACCGGATCCGATAAGAGTACTGGCCAGTGTCTATGGAGGATCTAACTCATGGTGCCCCACTCATGGTTGTATGTGCTGATAAACCTGGGCTCATTGTTTGAAGATGTTTGCTTGGACCTGTAGGTGAGGAGTTGCGCCCTAGGAGTCTTTTTGGCCCTGAGATATCCCCTTTTCACCATCCTTCTACTATAACCTCGTCCTCTGAAGCGGCACCCGAGGTCGGCCGACTGAGCCTCAAACTTGTCATTGGATGAGCAGATATGTCTCATTCTTAGGAACTGGCCAGTCGGGACGGCACGGATGGTAGTTGGTGTATGGGTTGAAGAGGCATGCCGCAGTGCATTGACCGAGGTGCTCTTACGATAGACGTCCGTCTGTACAAGATGATCCAATCCAACCTCTATTTTAATATCAAGCAAGTCAGTGCTACTGCTGCTATGTCTGAGTAAGTTTGATGCCAAAGTTATTAACATTAAGATGTCTCATGAAATCCTTCAGCTGCCCCGCCGTGCTCTGCCAAAAAAATAAAATGTCATCAATGTACCTTAGCCAGCACTGCACATGGGCGCTGGCACTGACCCCTCCGTCGCCAAAGATGGTGCGTTCCCAGAAACCTAGGAACAAATTAGCATATGAAGGCGCACAGACCGCGCCAATCGCAGTGCCGTGCCCCTGAAGGTAAAATTGGTCCTTGAAAACAAAAAAATTATGTGTAAGGGTAAAACGGAGCAGCTCCAGGGATTAATGAACCCATGGTGCCATCCCGACCATCCGCCCCCAAGTAATGACGAACCGCAGCTAACCCGTCCTCATGTCGTATGCAAGTATAGAATACAAAGCTGGTATTAACCCCTTCATTACCCAGCGAGCCACCTGGCACCAGGGTTGCTGAACGAGTCGGGGGAAGCACCTGGAAATGGCGCTAAGAAACGGGGTGCCATTTCCAGGGACGGCAGCGGGCTTTGGAGAATCCCTGCCCCAGCTTCCTGGTTTTACCTGACTCGCGATCAAAATATGGCAAGAGCCCATGCATTTTTTTTATTTAAAATTTTTTTTAAAAAATGCATGGGCTCCCGCCGTATTTTGATTGCCAGCCAAGGTAAAGACAGGCAGATGAGGGTGGGGGGTGTCAGCCCATAGCCGTCCGCTTTATCTGCGCTGAGGATCAAAAATACCGCAGAGCGCTACGTCATTTTTTAATTATTTATTTTTATACAACTACCGTATTTTTCGGACTATAAGACACACTTTCCCCCCCCCCCAAATACTGGGGGAACGTGGGGGGTGTGTCTTATAGTCTGAATTTACGGCTGCGGGGAATGAGGGTGCTGCGGTGGAGCGGGTCATCGGCGGCACGAGCAGGCTGCAGCAGCGTGCCGTGACCACGTGGGCCCGCTCCTTACATATGCACGCCCATCCTCACGCCCATCTCTCAGCGCTTTAGCCGGCGCTGACAGGTGGGCGGGATGATGGGCGGGGGGTGCGCGCAAACTAAACAGCCTGCCCGCATGATCACCCCTGGCAACTACAGCCTGGAGTGATCATGTGCGGTTGTATTCACTGCTCCCCGCACATCATCAGCAGCGCGGGGTTCAGTACACTCACCGTTCCCCTGCAGCACCGCGATGTCCTTTTGTCTGTTGGCCGCGCTGTGTGGAGACTAGCGGTGCTCACAGCGATGACGTCATCGCTGTGTGCACGTGTCCACACAGCCGCACCGGCACAGACAGGAGGACATCGCGATGCCGCAGGGATCGTGGCTGGCTCCACACAGCGCTGCTGGCACAGACGGAGGAGGAGCGATGCTGCGTGGAGTGAGGAAAGGTGAATATAAATGTTTATTTTTTTTTTTCTGTGTGTGCAACAAGATGCAGGACATAGAGCAGGATGATGGCATATAGCAGGATGATGGCGTATGAGCAGACTAATGGCATATGAGCAGGATGATGGCATATGAGCAGGATGATGGCGTATATAGCAGGATGGGGGTATATAGCAGGATGGGAGCACATACCAGGATGGGGGTATATAGCAGGATGCGGCCATATGCCAGGATGGTGTATATAGCAGGACAGGATGCGGCCATATGCCAGGATGGTGTATATAGCAGGACAGGATGCAGCCATATGCCAGGATGGGGTATATAGCATGATGCGGCCATATACCAGGATAAGGTATATAGCAGGATGGGAGTACATACCAGGATGGCAGTATATAGCAAGATGGGGCCATACCAGGATGAGGGACATACACATATATATATATATATATATATACACATACATACAATACATACAAGGCAGGAGGATCATTACCAGGATGGGGTACCTTAGTAGGGAATTTGGGGACATTACCCCCATAATAGTGTCAGCGGCAGATCCTTGCCCCATAACAGTGTCATGACCACATTTTTTGCTTAAAATTTTATTTTCCTAGTTTTCTTCTTTAAAACCAGGGTGCGTCTTATGGTCCGGTGTGTCTTATAGTCCGAAAAATACGGTATATATTGTGTACATATATATCTATACATACAGCTCTTGCAAAAATTAAGAGACCACTTCAAAATTTTCAGCTTTTTTGATTTTTCCCTTTTGTAGGTTTATTTTTGAGTAAAATGTAAATTGTTGTTTTTATTTTATAAACTAGTATTTTCAGAAAATGAATACAAAATGTATTGCTTGGAAATTTGGAGACATTGTCAGTAGTTTATAGAATAAAAGAACAATTGACATTGAACTCAAAAATATACCTATAAAGAGAAAAATCAGAAAAACTGAATATTTTGCATATATTTTTGGTCTCTTAATTTTTGCCGTGTGTGTGTGTGTGTGTGTGTGTGTGTGTGTGTGTGTGTGTGTGTGTGTGTGGGTATATATTTGTACAAAAATAAATAAATAATGTAAAAGAATGATGTAGCGCTCCGCAGTATTTTTGATTCTCAGAGCACATGAAGCAGACGGCTAGGGGCTGCCACCCCCATCTACCTGGCTTTTTCTTGGCTGGAATCAAAATACAAGGAAGCCCTTTTTTTTTAAGTTACTTAAAAAAATAATTAAAAAAAAAATGCATGGGCTCCCGCTGCTGCATTTTCTATTGCTAGCTAAGGGTAATCCAAGCAGCTACTGGCTGCTAACCCCCACTGCTTGGTGTTTCCTTCACTGGCAATGGAAAATCCAGGGAAGCCCCTGTTTTGTTTTTTTTTTCTTTTTTTCTTTTTTTTGCCAAAAAAAAAAATATGACGTGGGCTTCGCCATATTTTTGTATGCTAGCCAGGTGCAGCAGGAAGCCCTTTTTTTTTTTTTTTTTTTTTTTTTTAAATTTCATGAAATAATTAAAAAACCCCCCAAAAAACGACTTTTTGTGTCCGGCTGGGTACAACTAGGCAACTGGGGATTGGAAGCTTTCTGGGTCGCCCCCCAGAGTGAAATGCAGTTCTAAGCTGCCCCAAAAATGGCGCTTTTATAGAAGCGCTCTCTTCTGGCGCTGTATCCAACTCTTCCAGCAGCTGGTGCCGGGTGGCACGCTGGGTAATAAGGTGTTAATACCAGCTTTGTTTTGCCAACTGGTATTAAGCCCGAGATTCTTAATGTCAGGCCAAGTTTGACCCGGCCATTAAGAATCTCCAAGAAAGGGTTAAAAAAAAAGGACACCACTCAGAGAAAAAATACTTTATTAGAAATACACAGACACACTTAGGGACTTCCTCTTTATTACTCCCTCTCACCCCTCCACGATCCTGGTCTTCTGTCTTCTTCAACCGAGCTATCTCTGCTATATCAGAAAGCATGGGGGGAGGAAGACACTTCTGCTCCCCGTGCTGTCTAATCACTCAATGAGTGAGCATAGACTGCTGGTTGGAAAGCGGTGACGTCACCGCTGCCATAGTAACCTAACTATCAGGTTACTATAGCAACAGTGATCTCCGATCACCTGATTCCCGGCGCGGCTATTCACTGGCTGTGGCATTACAGTGTGTGGCAGCCAATCTCTGCATGTGGGCTAACTTTGTAAAGAGCGCCAACATGCAGGGAGGGGGAGCCGAGCATGTGCCCAAACATCTCGCCGGTACTCAGCGCTCGCCAAGTATCTCGAGTACGGAGATGCTCGGGCGAACACCGAGTACCAGCGAGCATGCTTGCCCATCCCTATCCACTGACAGTACAAGACCTTGCTTGACTTCATAGCCATGTGACCAGTCTGTAGGCAGTAAGGTAATACAACATTCACACGGTTATGACGTCACGGAAGGTCCTTCAGTAAGCGGTGGTTACCGGGAGGGGACAGCAATGATTGGTCTTGGAAGTAGAACCGGCAGGAGACAGAGTCTTTAGGATGCGTCACAGGACCTGTAGTAAGTATTATGACAATGTTTATTATTAACTATATTCTTTATTTTACAGCCCCGCCGCCCCATCCCATAACTGTAAAGTCCAAAATCGGTGATCGGACGCAAGATCGTATTATCTCGATCTTGATCTCGATCTTTACAAAACGATCTGGCGAGTCTCCCCGATCCCAACCATCGGGGGGATCGCCCATCACTAGTGACCAGTATGAGAGAGTTTGTGAGCGATAACACCAAATGTAACACACCTGCTCCCCAATCACATCTGAGACCTTGTAACACTAATGATTCACATGACACTGGGGATGGAAAATTGCTAACTGGCCACAATTTGGCCATTTTCACTTAGGGGTGTACTCACTTTTATTGGCAGCGGTTTTGGCATTAATGATCGTGTATTGAGTTATTTAGAGGGCACACCAAATTTACACTGTTATACAAGCTGTACACTGACTACTTTACATTGTATCAAAGTGTCATATCTTCCCTATAAGTACATGGAAACAAGCTCTGGATACAACTTATGCAACTGCAACCTGTGCTTCTCTTCAGGAGACATATTATAAAGTGTATTCCAGATGGTACTATACCCCTCTAAAGTTGTGCAAGTTTTCTGCTGAAAACTCACCACTATGTTGGAGAGGTTGCGGGAAAAATGGATCCTTTATCCACATTTTCTGGGGATGTCCTTTACTTAAACCCTTATGGGAGAAAGTCAGAGACCTCTTAAAGCAATTGACTACAAAAGATATAAATCTTACTCCAGAATTGGTTATTCTTTCCATAGGGTTAGAAGAATATGAGAAAAAGTATAGATACATTGTCTGTCACATTTTCTTAGTTATTAAGAATTTATTAGCAGCCAACTGGAGAGAAGAAAGAATACCATCTATTTCAGAAGTTACGGACAGGGTTTCAGCTCATAATTTATATGAGTATAATATTGCGTTAGAAAAAAACTATCAAAGATATAAAATAAGATGGTCTCTTTGGTCCCAGAAATACATGCCAAACCTTGTTTTGAATTAGTTCCTTGACATTATCTAAATAATATAAATGTATTATGTTATTTCCGAATGTGTTTATATACTGTGCTAAATGAATATGAGTTTATAATCTTGCTTGACTTTGAAACTTAACGAATTACCTCAACGTCTTCCTCCTTCCCTTTCTCCTCCCCCTTTATATTCCCTAACTCCTTCCATTCCCATTTCCCCTCCAATACCCCTTCCCATCCACTTTTAGCCTACCCTTTCTTCCCTTCCTCTTCCCCTTCTTTGTTATTTCAACAATATTTTTAAGAATGCATTTTAAATACTTCAATTACCCCCTCCCCTGTTATTGTAAACCCCTTAAAATTTAATAAAGTATACAAAGTGTCATATCTTCAGTGTTGTCCCATGAAAAGATATAATCAAATATTTACAAAAATGTGAGTGGTGTACTCCTATAACATATACACAATGAAATTCATGTCTGAATTTACACGTATGCATTTTGGTCATGAATTTTCTCTATTTTGTTTTTTTGTTGTTTTTTAGTACGGTGCCCCCATCCTGACTCCGGACTCTTACCTAAAACTTCCTGCTCCTCTGGGTACAAGTGAATGCACAGACAGTAACCCAGTTGGTAAGATAGTTTTTATCTGGCTATCTTTCCGTTTTTTTATTATGCTTTTTTCATGTTTCACAAACCCATTTGAAATGTTAATATTATTTCAGATATTTGGTATGGAGCTAGTGTTCTCTCTTATAATCCGGGTTGAAAATGAAAACCATTCACCGTGTGCACCAGGTGGATTGTGATCGGTGCATGAATACTGTACTAATGAACTTTTTTTTTAATAGGATTTTTAGAGAGCAAAGATTTTACATGTAGTCGAAGAATAGTGATAGAGAATTGCACAATCCCTGTCCTGACTCTTGGAACTTACAAAAACATTGACGTTTTGACTGTAAGTAACTAAAGATATCCTCATTATTGTAATCCTTTATTTATAAAGATCCAACACACTACATGTTACGTAGTCCTTACAGTATAAATGCATTAAAGGCAATTGAATTATTACTATTTATTTTTAGAGCACCATTGATTCCATGGTGCTGTACATGAGGAGGGGTTACAAACAAAAGTATAAATTACTCCTAAGCCCCCGTCACATTTAACAACTTTCCAGTGATCCCGACAACGATATGACCTGATAAGGATCGCTGGTAAGTCGCTACGTGGTCGCTGGTGAGATGTCAAACAGTCAGATCTTCCCAACGACGCAGCAACGATACAGCGACCATAGCAACCTGTATAACGATCTCGGTGGTCGTTGGGTGTACGAGTCTGAGGTCTGAGTCGTCAACGAGGTCATTGGTAAGGTGTAAAACACACTGATGCATCCTACCCAGCAGGACCTCGACGATCAAAAAATGGTCCAGGCCATTCCGACACGACCAGCGATCTCACAGCAGGGGCCTGGTCGCTGCTATGTGTCAAACGTAGCGAGATCGCTGGCAAGGTCGTTGTTGCATCACAGAAGTTGTGACTCAGCAGTGATCTCGCTATGTGTGAAGATACAATTAACAAACTAACAATGACAGACCAGAACAGAGGGAAGAGGACCTTGTCCACCCAGGATACAGTCTACAGGATCATGGGAAAGGCGACAGTAGGTTGGGAGATGGCAGCAGCTCCGGTTGGGTGAGGTGGCAGGAAGGTTCCTTGAAAATATGCGTTTTCAGGTTCCTTCTGAAAGTTACGAATGTGTTGGATTTTTGGACATGTTGGGGCACAGAATTCCTGAGGATGGGGGAAAATTGGCAAAAGTCTTGGAGGAAATTGAGTGAGGAACGTATAAGTATGGAGGAGAGAAGCAATGGAAAGGAAGTTTCTGCATCTGTACTGCTGGCATTAGATGGGGGTAAAAACGAACTGCCCACTCAAAAAGAGTCAATGGCAAGTTATATAGCATAAGAAACGGGACAATTCTTAGATATATTAGACTGATGTGTGCTTAGGTGTACCTATAAGAAGTATGGTTGGAGTCAAATCCAGCAGGTCTTTTTGGTCTATAATAGGAAACCAATACTATTTGACATCTGTGATATTTGGGCTCTGTTGGAGATTTCTCTTTGGGCCCACGAGCTTTACCAAAAGTCGTAACTTATGCGGATGTGACACCAGTAGACCATAGTTTTCTATGGTTTCTGTGTAACATCACTGCTACCTTTTAAATGATTTAAAGCCGTCCATAATAGTTTACATGATATTGTAATTATTATACGTGTCTTTATCTTTAGTTCATATATATTTTTCTTTGTCGCTCCATTGGGAGACCCAGACAATTGGGTGTATAGCTTCTGCCTCCGGAGGCCACACAAAGTATTACACTTAAAAGTGTAAACCCCTCCCCTCTGCCTATACACCCCCCCGTGCATCACGGGCTCCTCAGTTTTTATGCTTTGTGTTGAAGGAGGCACACATGCACGCAAGCTCCACAATTTGGTCAGCAGCAGCTGCTGACTATATCGGATGGAAGAAAAGAGGGCCCATAACAGGGCCCCCGGCATGCTCCCTTCTCACCCCACTCTGGTCGGCGGTGCTGTTAAGGTTGAGGTACCCATTGCGGGTACAAAGGCTGGAGCCACATGCTGTTTTCCTTCCCCATCCCTTAGGGGCTCTGGGTGAAGTGGGATCCTAATCGGTCACCAGGCACTGGGACCGTGCTCCCTCCGCAGCCCCTGGGGGAATCTGCTGGACAGGAGACTGGGTATCGTCAGGGACAGGCCCTGCTCCTCTGAGGTACTCTGTGTCCCCTTGGGGACGGCGCATAGAGCGCCTGTCTAATGGGCGCTGCAGCAGCTGCTGGTTGTGTTTGTGCGCCGGGACTACCGCGCTGACCGCGCTTGTTTGCCGGCCGCGCTTATAACTTTAGTCCCCGGCTTTTGCGGCCTAGTACCGCATATTCCCGCCCCCGGGCCTGCCAGTCAGGGGTAAGGGTGGGACGCTGCACTGGACGTCAGCGCTGAGGGCTGGAGCATACTTAGTATCCTCCTCCCCCCTCACTGAGCACCGTGGGGCACCAGATTCCCGCACTTTCTAAGGCACGCCCACGGCTCCCTCCTCCTCTCAGAACGCTGGCAGCCATTCCTATCAGCACTTCTGACGCTGGAGAACTTCAGAGACGAGCTCCACAGCTCTGGGAGGCACAGGCAGGGAATCTGGTGGTCACACAAACGCTGAGGGCGGTCGGTAAGCACCGACTGTTACTAGGTGCTTGCCCCACTGGGTGCCGAAGTGTATATTTATATGCTTATATTGTATACATTTACTCTGTACGGCCGCACTAGTGCTTTGGCTATATACCCTCTCTGATTGCTCTAAGAGGAGACAACAGCATGTCGTCCGCAAAAAGCAAGGGTGCCAAGGCACAGGCTTACTTTGCAACCTGTACCTCATGTGCGGCTATGCTACCTGCAGGTTCCACCTACCCTCATTGTGTGCAATGCTCGGCCCCTGTGACACTCACTCAGCCGGAGCCTCTGCCACTGGTGGGACCCTCGGCCCAGATGGAACCACCTGCTGCCACTGTCCAGGTGACAGGGACAGAGTTTGCAGTATTCGCTGACAAACTTTCTGAGTCTATGGATAGATGGTCTGCTAAGATACTAGAAGCTTTGCAGTCCAGACCTGTAACACAGGCCCCGGGCACTGTTGAACCTTTTCCCTCAGACCCCCCTCGGTCGGCGCAGCAAAGTGCTCCTGGGGCGACTCATAGGTCCCACGGTGAGGACTCTGACACGGACCGCAGTCCCAGACCGGCTAAGCGGGCTCGCCGGGAGCTTCCCTCGACCTCATCACAGTGTTCAGGGTCTCAGCATGAGGACTCTCTGGAGGATGAAGCGGAGGTGGCAGATCAGGGCTCTGATTCTGACGCCGCTCTCAACCTTGATACACCTGAAGGGGACGCCATAGTAAACGACCTTATAGCGTCCATCAATCAGGTGTTGGATCTTTCTCCCCCAACTCCTCAGATTGAGGAGTCAGCTTCTCAGCAGGAGAAATTCCATTTTAGGTTTCCCAAACGTACACGGAGTGCGTTTCTTGATCACTCCGACTTCAGAGATACAGTCCAGAAACACCGAGCTTTTCCAGATAAGCGCTTTACTAAGCGCCTTAATGACACACGTTATCCCTTCCCCCCTGACGTTGTCAAGGGTTGGGCTCAGTGTCCCAAGGTGGATCCTCCAATCTCTAGACTGGCGGCTAGATCCATAGTTGCAGTGGCAGACGGTGCATCACTCAAGGATGCCACTGACAGGCAGATAGAGATCCTGATGAAATCCATCTATGAAGCTATCGGCGCGTCCTTTGCTCCGGCATTCGCAGCCGTATGGGCACTCCAAGCTATCTCAGCTTGTCAGTCTGAGATTAATGCAGTCACACGTGCCTCTACTCCGCAGGTTGTGTCCTTAACCTCTCAGGCGTCGGCGTTTGCGTCCTACGCCATGAATGCTGTCCTGGACTCTGCGAGCCGTACGGCGGTAGCATCCGCCAATTCGGTGGCAGTCCGCAGGGCCATGTGGCTACGTGAATGGAAGGCAGACTCTGCTTCCAAAAAGTTCTTAACCGGTTTGCCATTTTCTGGCGACCGCCTGTTTGGCGAGCAATTGGATGAAATCATTAAACAATCCAAGGGAAAGGACTCGTCCTTACCCCAGTCCAAACCAAACAGACCTCAACAACGGAAGGTACAATCGAGATTTCGGTCCTTTCGGCCCTCAGCTAAGTCTCAATTCTCCTCGTCCAACAGGCCACAGAAGGGTCAGAGGAACTCTGATTCATGGCGGTCTAAGTCACGTCCTAAAAAGACCGCCGGAGGAACCGCTCCCAAAGCGGCCTCCTCATGACTTTCGGCCTCCCCAAACCGCATCCTCGGTCGGTGGCAGGCTCTCCCGCTTTTGCGACGCCTGGTTGCCACATGTCCAAGACCGATGGGTGAGAGACATTCTGTCTCACGGTTACAGGATAGGGTTCCGCTCTCGTCCTCCGAGTCGTTTCTTCAGAACATCTCCGCCCCCCGAGCGAGCCGACGCTCTTCTTCAGGCGGTGAGCACTCTGAAGGCAGAAGGAGTGGTGATCCCTGTTCCCCTTCAGCAATTGGGTCACGGTTTTTACTCCAACTTGTTTGTGGTGCCAAAAAAGGACGGATCTTTCCGTCCCGTTCTCGACCTCAAACTGCTCAACAAACACGTGAAAACCAGGCGGTTCCGGATGGAATCTCTCCGCTCCGTCATCGCCTCGATGTCCCAAGGAGACTTCCTAGCATCAATCGACATCAGGGATGCTTATCTCCACGTACCGATTGCACCAGAGCATCAGCGCTTCCTGCGTTTCGCCATCGGGGACGAACACCTTCAGTTCGTGGCGCTGCCTTTCGGCCTGGCGACAGCCCCACGGGTCTTCACCAAGGTCATGGCAACAGTGGTAGCAGTCCTACACTCTCAGGGACACTCGGTGATCCCTTACTTAGACGATCTCCTTGTCAAGGCCCCCTCTCGGGTGGCATGCCAACACAGCCTGAACATTGCTCTGGAGACTCTCCAGAGATTCGGGTGGATCATCAATTTCCCAAAGTCAAAATTGACACCGACCCAATCGCTGACATATCTCGGGATGGAGTTTCATACTCTCTCAGCGATAGTGAAACTTCCGCTGGACAAACAGCGTTCACTACGGACAGGGGTGCAATCTCTCCTTCGAGCCCAGTCGCACCCCTTGAGGCGCCTCATGCACTTCCTAGGGAAGATGGTGGCAGCAATGGAGGCAGTTCCATTTGCGCAGTTTCATCTGCGTCCACTTCAATGGGACATTCTCCGCAAATGGGACAGGAAGTCGACGTCCCTCGACAGGAACGTCTCCCTTTCTCGGGCAGCCAAGGCCTCCCTTCAGTGCTGGCTTCTTCCCACTTCTTTGTCGAAGGGGAAATCATTCCTACCCCCATCCTGGGCTGTGGTCACGACGGACGCGAGTCTGTCAGGGTGGGGAGCGGTCTTCCTCCACCACAGGGCTCAGGGTACCTGGACTCAGCCAGAGTCCTCCCTTCAGATCAATGTTCTGGAGATAAGGGCAGTGTACCTAGCCCTAAAGGCGTTCCAGCCGTGGCTGGAAGGCAGGCAGATCCGAATTCAGTCGGACAACGCCACGGCGGTGGCATACATCAACCACCAAGGCGGCACACGCAGTCGTCAAGCCTTCCAGGAAGTTCGGCGGATTCTGCTGTGGGTGGAAGCCACAACCTCCACCATCTCCGCAGTTCACATCCCGGGCGTAGAAAACTGGGAAGCAGACTTTCTCAGTCGCCAGGGCATGGACGCAGGGGAATGGTCTCTTCACCCGGACGTGTTTCAAGAGATCTGTTGCCGCTGGGGGAAGCCGGACGTCGACCTAATGGCGTCCCGGCACAACAACAAGGTCCCGGCATTCATGGCACGGTCTCAAGATCACAGAGCGCTGGCGGCAGACGCATTAGTTCAGGATTGGTCGCAGTTTCGGCTGCCGTATGTATTCCCTCCTCTGGCACTACTGCCCAGAGTATTACGCAAGATCAGGTCCGACTGCCGCCGCGCCATCCTCATCGCCCCAGACTGGCCAAGGAGGTCGTGGTACCCGGATCTGTGGCATCTCACGGTGGGTCAACCGTGGGCACTACCAGACCGTCCAGACTTACTGTCTCAAGGGCCATTTTTCCATCTGAATTCTGCGGCCCTCAACCTGACTGTGTGGCCATTGAGTCCTGGATCCTAGCGTCTTCAGGGTTATCTCAAGAGGTCATTGCCACTATGAGACAGGCCAGGAAACCAACGTCCGCCAAGATCTACCACAGGACGTGGAGGATCTTCTTATCCTGGTGCTCTGATCAGGGTTTTACTCCCTGGCCATTTGCCTTGCCCACTTTTCTGTCCTTCCTTCAATCTGGAATGGAAAAGGGTTTGTCTCTCGGCTCTATTAAGGGACAAGTCTCGGCGCTCTCTGTGTTTTTTCAAAAGCGTCTAGCCAGGCTTCCGCAGGTCCGCACGTTCCTGCAGGGAGTTTGCCACATAGTCCCTCCTTACAAGCGTCCGCTAGAACCCTGGGATCTGAACAGGGTGCTAACGGCTCTTCAGAAACCACCTTTCGAGCCAATGAGAGATGTTTCTCTTTCACGCCTTTCGCAGAAGGTGGTCTTCCTAGTGGCAGTCACATCACTTCGGAGAGTGTCTGAGCTAGCTGCATTGTCATGCAAAGCCCCCTTCCTGGTGTTCCACCAGGACAAGGTGGTTCTGCGTCCGGTTCCGGAATTTCTCCCTAAGGTGGTATCCCCTTTTCATCTGAATCAGGATATCTCCTTACCTTCTTTTTGCCCTCATCCAGTTCACCAATGTGAAAAGGATTTGCACTTGTTAGATCTTGTGAGAGCACTTAGACTCTACATTTCTCGTACGGCGCCCCTGCGCCGCTCGGATGCGCTCTTTGTCCTTGTCGCTGGCCAGCGTAAAGGGTCGCAGCCTTCCAAGTCAACCTTGGCTCGGTGGATCAAGGAACCAATTCTTGAAGCCTACAGTTCTTCTGGGCTTCAGGTTCCTTCAGGGCTGAAAGCCCATTCTACCAGAGCCGTGGGTGCGTCCTGGGCATTGCGGCACCAGGCTACGGCTCAGCAGGTGTGTCAGGCGGCTACCTGGTCGAGTCTGCACACTTTCACGAAACACTATCAGGTGCATACCTACGCTTCGGCAGATGCCAGCCTAGGTAGGCGAGTCCTTCAGGCGGCGGTTGCCCACCTGTAGGAAGGGGCCGTTTTACGGCTCTATTACCGAGGTATTCTTTTACCCACCCAGGGACTGCTTTTGGACGTCCCAATTGTCTGGGTCTCCCAATGGAGCGACAAAGAAGAAGGGAATTTTGTTTACTTACCGTAAATTCCTTTTCTTCTAGCTCCTATTGGGAGACCCAGCACCCGCCCCTGTTCCCTTCGGGCTGTTGTTCTTTTGTGTACACATGTTGTTCATGTTGAATTGTTCTGGGTTCATGGTTTCAGTTCTCCGAACATCCTTCGGATTGAATTTACCTTAGACCAATTTATAAGTTTCCTCCTTCCTGCTTTTGCACCAAAACTGAGGAGCCCGTGATGCACGGGGGGGGTGTATAGGCAGAGGGGAGGGGTTTACACTTTTAAGTGTAATACTTTGTGTGGCCTCCGGAGGCAGAAGCTATACACCCAATTGTCTGGGTCTCCCAATAGGAGCTAGAAGAAAAGGAATTTACGGTAAGTAAACAAAATTCCCTTCTTTTTTAATATTCTGTTTTTGTTTTTTTTAATGCCAGGTGCCCAATTTAAAGAATACGGTAAGAATGTTTCGTTTCATTAACGCTGTGTTAGTTTGATGAACCCATAAGGGTTTGTACTCAATACTTCTTTTAGGGATAGAAATCTGTGTATGTTCTTACTTTTGACCATTTTCTGAGCCCTTTTCAGCAGGAACCCCCTTGAAAAACACGTTTGTGCCTGCTCCCTTAGACTTTTCTTCCATAGATTATAATTAATCCAGCATATTTACACATAAAACATATAGCAGAATATTTATGTTTGTACAATATTCTTACATATTAATAATGTTTGAGGACCAGCCAATTTTTTATTTTATTTCACTGTCGTAATGTCTGTTCCCTGCGTGTAATAGAATATTCACCAGCCACCATCTTCTGCTCTTCCCAGCATTGATTCAAGCCCCGTTCCACCATCTTAATGACTGGGTGTCAGAGCTATTAGTCACAAGCTCTCAAAGTATGTCTATGAGAATCTCATTCTGGCTCTCATAGACTTACACGGAGAAGAGACTTTCCAGTCTGCAAGTAAATACTACAGCGATCCGGCTAGTCGCAGTTAACAGAACAATGCTGGCACGGTGCAGGGTAACATACATTAGTGATACCTCTCCAATGGTGAAATAAATAATTAAAACACCAGGTGGTACTTTAAAGCATGTAGCATTTCACCAAGCATCATATTGCAATGTATATATCGGGGCTTTAACAATTGTCTTTTATGTTTCATTGTAGATTAATGTGAGTCTTCAGGCTATTACAATAAAATCTATAGATGGTGCTGTTTTTCATGGAAATGTCAGTGACTATATACCTTCCTATGACAGCACTACAGGAGTTTGTAATCATGTTGTTCTTGGGGTAAGTACTTTTATACTTGTGCTATGTGATTTATGTTATATCCACAGCCTCCAAGGGTGGGGAAGAGGGGGAGTAAGAACAAGGCTCAGACAGGAGTCAGGGTCATGCTGGGGGATCAAACCTCGCTACAACCAAGCGTACCTCTGAGATAAAGGGATAGCACAAGGACCCCCAGTCTGAGGGCCAGTATAGATATCCCTATTTAGTCATTTCTTACCTCGTGATAGCTGTGCGCACGTTGCTTTTTTTTACTTGCAGACTTGGTGCAGAAAATTAAACTGCAGCATGTCAATTGTCAGTGTATTTTTTTTCCCTGCGTTTTTAGCCCTTTCACCCATTGACTTCATTAAAAAAAAAAAAGGATGCCACAAAAACGCACCAAAACACATGCGTTTTTTGGTGAGTTTTTATGCCAGAAAGTGTAGATATTATGCAGAAAATTTCTGCACCAAATCTGCAGCTTGCGCACACATCCTTAACTACATTTCATAGAACGGATGACGCTGATGTACCTACTTTGAAAATCATTGTTATAATGGCTGTATAATCTTTTTTAGGTCCCTAAACTGATATTAAAAGAATTGTAATGCTAGATTCCTAAAATCCTTACTTTAATCCCAGGCAAGAAAGTATTCAAAAAGGTTTATACCTTTTTTGTTGGGCAGCACGGTGGCTCAGTGGTTAGCACTGCAGTCTTGGAGGCTGGGGTCCTGGGTTCAAATCCCACCAAGGACAACTTCTGCAAGGATTTTGTGTGTTCTCCCTGTATTTGCATGGATTTCCTCCCAGACTCTGAAGACGTACAGATAGGGAATTTAGATTGTGAGCCCCAATGGGGGCAGTGTTTCTGATGAGTGTAAACACTATGGAATTAATAGCGCTATATAAGTGAATAAATATTTTTATTATACATTATTCCCTCACTGACAGGGATTTTCAAAATTAGTACGCCAGCCTCATCAGATCTAAAAGATACAGTGTGTAAAATAAGTATTTGATACACTGCCGATTTTGAAAGTTTTCCCACCTACAAAGAATGTAGAGGTTTGTAATTTTTATTGTAGATACACTTCAACTGTGACAGAATAAAAAAAATCCAGATAATCATTGTCTGATTTTTAAATAATTGCATGAACTAAGTATTGGATCACCTACCAGCAAGAATTCTATATCTCACAGACCTGTTATTTTTTCTTTAAGAATCCCTCCTACTCTGCACTCATTACCTGTATTAATTGCACCTCTTTGAACTCCTTACCTGTATAAAAGACAAGTGTCCACACACTCAGTCAATCATACTCCAACCTATCCACCATGGCCCGGACCAAAGAGCTGTCTAAAGACACCAGGGACATAATTGAAGACCTGCAAAAGGCTGGGATGGGCTACAGGACAATAGGCAAGCAGCTTGCTAAGAAGGCAACAACTGTTGGTGCAATTATTAGAAAATTGAAGAATCACAACATGACTGTCAATCTTACTGGGTCTGGGGTTCCATGCAAGATCTCGCCTTGTGGGGTAAGGATGATTCTGAGAAAGGTCAGGAATCAGCCCAGATCTACACGGGAGGACCTGGTCAATGACCTGAAGGGCGATGGGACCACAGTCTCAAAGATTACTGCTGGTAACACACTACACTATCATGGATTAAAATCCTGCAGGGCACACAAGGTCCCCCTGCTCACAACAGCACATGTCCAGGCCCTTTTGAAGTTGTTCAATGACAATCTGGATGATCCAAACAAGGCATGAGAGAAGGTCATGTGGTCAGATGAGACTAAAATAGAACTTTTTGGTATTAACTATACTCGCTGTGTTTGGAGGAAGAAGAAAGATGAGTACAACCCCAAGAATACTGTTCCAACTGGGAAGCATGGGGGTGGAAACATTTTACTTTGGGGGTGCTTTTCTGCAAAGGGGACAAGATGACTGCACCGTATTGAAGAAAGGGTGGATGGAGTCATGTATCTTGAAATTTTGTACAACAACCTGCTTCCCTTAGTAAGAGCTTTAAAGATGGGTTGTGGCTGAGTTTTCCAGCATGACAATGACCCAAAACACATAGCCAGGTCAACTACGGGGTGGCTCTGTAAGAAGCATTTCAAGGTCCTAGAGTTGCCTAGCCAGTCTCCAGAACTGAACCCAATAGAAAATCTTTGGAGGGAGTGAAGACTCAATGTTGCCCAGTGACAGCCCCAAAACCTGAAAGATCCGGAGAAGATCTGTATGGAGGAGTGGGCCAAAAGCCCTGCTGCAACGTGGAAACTTGGTCAAGAACTACAGGAAACGTCTGACCTCTGTAATTGCAAACACAGATTTCTGTACCAAATATTAAGTTCTGTTTTTCTATTGTATCAAATACTTATTTAATGCAATAAAATGCATATTAATTATTTAAGAATCATAAAATGATTTTTTTGTTTCAATTTTTTTATTCTGTTTGTCACGGTTGAAGTGTACGTACGCTAAAATATACACACCTCTCCATTCATTGTAGGGGGAAAACTTGCAATTTCGGCAGTATATCAAATACTTATATTCCCCAATGAATGTTTAATAATGTGTGTAGTTTGTACTGTGAAATCTGGTGACTGATCCACTTTAATTGACAGATTGGCGTAGAATAATGCTTTAGTGGTTCAGCCTCATGATCTTGATTACCTATGCTTAGGAAAGATCATCAAATATCACAGCGGTGGGGAGGGTGGACAGTCATTCAGAAATCGCTGGACTGTTTATAAAAACAGGGCACTTTTTTCCACTGTTCGTAAAATATTTGGTAGAGGCCGTTACAGAGAACTGCGGCTATATAGGAGCTGATCTGCGGTTCCTGCTCCATTCAATGTTTCCCCCCCAGCCAATGCTGAAAGTAGCTAATTGGTGGGGGTGTCAGGTGTTGGACCCCTAATTATCTAATACTGATGACCTATTTAAGGGATTATAAGACTTAAGCCCCCGTCAGACACAGCGAGATCACTGAAACGTCACAGGTTTTGTGAAGTATCAGCAACCTCGCCAATGATATCGCTATGTGTGACAAGAAGCAGTGAGCGGGCCCCTGCTGCAAGGTCGCTGATCGTGACAAAACGATCAGGACCATTTTTTGCTCGTTGGTCTCCCGATCTGAATGTGCAGGAAGCCGGCGTCTGGCAGCCTGTAAGCGACGGTACGCTGGTAACCATGGTACACATCGAGTAACTATGCAAAGCGCTTTGCTTAGTTCCCCGATGTGTACCATGGTTACCAGCGTATGCCGGTTACAGGCTGCCAGATGCTGGCCCCCTGCACACGTTGCCAGGGTACACATCGGGTAACTATGCAAAGCGCTTTTGATAGTTACCCGATGTGTACCCTGGCTACCAAGCACAGCGTCCTTACACAGGTCGCTGGTGGCTGGTCTCTGATCTCTGTGGAGATCTGCCTGATTGACAGCTCACCAGCGACCATGTAGTGATGCTCCAGCGATCGCTGGTGGGATCGCTGGAACGTCGCTACTTGTGACGGGACCCTTAAGGGGGCTTTACACGATAGCGATATCGGTACCGAAATCGCTAACGTGCGTACCCACCACAATCGTTTGTGCGACACGGGCATATTGCTGCCCGTCGTGCACAAAATCACGCACCCCCGTCACACGGCTTACCTGCCCTGCGACGTCGCTCTGGCCGGCGATCGGCCTCCTTTCTAAGGGGGCTGGTCGTGCGGCGTCACAGCGACGTCACGCGGCAGGTGTCCAATAGAAGCGGAGGGGTGGAGATGAGCGGGAATGTAACATCCCGCCCTACTCTTCTTTCCGCATTGCCGGTGGAGGCAGGTAAGGAGATGTCCCTCGCTCCTGCGGTGTCACACACAGCAATGCGTGCTGCCGCAGGAACGAGGAACAACATCGCTAATGAGAGGTAAACGATTTTTTGTTTTAGGACGACCTCTCCGCAGCAAATGATTTTGGCCGCTTTTGCGATCGTTTTAGGTCGCACATTAGTGTCACACGCTGCGATATCGTTAATGACGCCGGATGTGCGTCACTAACGACGTGACCCCGACGATAAAACATTAACAATATCGTAGCGTGTAAAGCCCCCTTTAGACTATAAATATGCACAGCTAAAAATATATAGTAGGGTGCTACATTAGTAAAAAAATTAATTGAACCAAAAAATAAGAAAAAAAGCAATATAATAGTGAACACACCTATGTATAATATACATTTTATTCGAACAGTAAATCAACACACCATAAGAAAACCAATTAATATGTTTGCAACGCTGACATAATTTAGGTCAAAAGATATAATAATGCATACAAAACACTCTGCTATAAATCCAAATTTCAGACCCCAATGATACAAACATAAGTACAAATATGTATATGAAGTCCAAAGATATGCAATTTGTAAGTAATGTGTGACATGTCTCCCCCTGATGAAGCTGTCTTGAGCAGTGATACACCTGTGGGGCTCTCCACTGACATCCTTATTCTATATTGCTTTCCAGCTCATTTCAATCCCATATTATGGGTTTGACTTATTTAATGCTATCATTAGTTATCATACTGCTGTTAGATATATATCTAGATTTTATTGCCATTGTTGTATATTTTTTGTGATTGACTATATTACCTGTACTTGCTATTGGTTATCTCCAATATATTATTGATATCACTGCTCAAACCAGCTTCAACAGGCGACAGACGTCTGTCACACATTACTTAGATATCGCATTGCTTTGGACTTCGTTTATACATTTGTACATATTTTTGTATTATTGGGATTTGATGGTTGGATTTATATTAGTGTATTGTGTACATTATTATACCTTTTGACCTAAGGTTATCTGTGTTACCAACAGTTTTATGTGTTGATTTATGGTTTAATAACATTTTTATTATACAAGTTTGTTCATGTAGAAGTCTTTCACATAGAGGTAAACATAAATCAGTGGAGGCTCATATGGAGGCTACATTGATAAAGGGAGGATGGTCCCCCAAAGGCACAAAGATCTCATACTATCCAGTCCCTGCCTTCAAGTTCCTATCGGGATCCCAGATGGGGTGTAGAAGGCTAATCCATTACATCTGATAAGTGTCCATGAGAACATCCCAAGGAGTCCAAGTCATGACAAAAAAATCCATTAAATCATGGATCAATGCAGTCAGCCACTCCATAACTCTAATGTCCTTTACACAGGCGTATAGATCCAAAACAGAGGGACGAGCTACTTTCCTCCAAATACAGATATCAAGCATTTAGCTACCGTCAGAATGTGTAATAGGAGCTTAATTTCAAATCTGCCGAGGGACATTGGAAATATATTCAATAGATAAACAACAGGATCCCTAGGAATTGCCCTGTTTAAGATTTTTACCAATTAAGGCCTAAACTTCACCCCAAAAATCAGTGCTCCCTTCCTAAATCCTTTTTCTCTTCCCTAAACTCATTATTGTCTGGGTTCATTTGGGGCACCACACGACCTAAACTGAAACTGACCACACTACATAGATCTAAGCGACAGGGGGGGCTGGCTGGGCTGGCTTTCTACTGATATTACCTGTTGGGCCAGCTGATGGAAGCTGTCCTCGTGGATGCCAGGATCCGACCTTCCGAACTCAGAGAGCCACCTTGCACACGCTGCTAGAACAAGGTGCTTACTTGGGTTTCTGGAATTGGATAGAACTGGCCCATCTAGGATGTTACCACTTCTCAAGTTGGCACGGCGGGTTTGGAGACAAGCTAAAAGGGTGGTGCGTTTCTCGGGTATTATTGCCGAGATATCCTTATGGCAGAACACTTATTTCCCTACGCACTAGAACACCCGTCCTCCATCTTCTGGAGTTCCCATGGCGCTCTCACTTTGAGTAACATTTATGAACAAAATGTTCTGTTGTCCTTTTATCAAATTCACTCCCGATTTAAAGTGGCTAGATGTCACTTTTTAGATATCTGCAGCTTAGATCAGCAATTCAACACCATATGCAGAATAGGACGGGAGCTACCCTTATATCCTCTTTTCCCTTAATTGGAATTCTGCGGTCCCAGAGCCCTAAAGGACTGATCTCATCTCTGTACACCCACTTACTGTCTGTAGGAAATGAGTCCCAGCCACTGACTGTTAGGAGGAGAATGGGAGCTGTTGGTCCCGAACATACAAGAGGAGGACTGGGAGGAGATTCTTGAATCCCCAACTAAGGTATCAACCTCAGTTAACAACAGAATAACCCAACTATATATCATACATCAAGCGTATTTAACCCCTTTTAAGGTTGTTCAAAATGCGACACCGGGCAACCCCTGACTGCCCACGGTGCTATGGAGGGGATGCTGACTTCCTTCACATGATATGGGGCTGTCCGGTGGCTGTCACCTTTTGGAAGGGGTTGTCTCAGTCTTGTCCTCCCTGGCTCTTTTTCCTATACCCCTTGAACCACTTCTCTGTTTGTTTGGGGTTATGGATGAAGGGACATGGTCACACTATCACAAAATATTTCTGCGGGAATCCCTTTTTATGGCTCGGAAACTCATAGCCATGCGGTGGATGGGCGGTTCTCCTCCTACAGTGCGAGCGTGGATAGAACTGGTGAACAAAATACTCCCGTATGAGCGGACTGTATATCAAAACAGAGGGTGTCCGGAGAAAATCAACCGGATATGGGAAATGTGGAATTCCTCCCCTTTGATCTTAACTGATTGAGTATAATATATTCACATGTCTCTACCAGTACTGAATACAAAACTGAGGGCAGTTTCCAACGTCTAGGATGGTGTTATCAGCAGAGCTAGTTATTAGTTATTTACTGGTTTTCTTTGTCTGTTTGTAGTATTAACCAAGTAAAATATATCTTTGTACCGTGTTAGCCAGTAGAGATAAAAAAATTGTTTAAAAGAACAGAGAGTCCTCAGTGGTTGATACCTTTTAATGGCTAACTGACTTCAGTTAGCCATTAAAAGGTATCAACCACTGAGGACTCTCTGTTCTTTTAAACAATTTTTTTAGTATTAACCATACACTCAAATGCAATGTAATCAGCTATCTCATTGTCCGTAACACACCATAGCAGTTTTAAAATGAACATTTATTTAGCAATATAGCGACATGTCTACTTGTTGAGCCTAATCGAGTAGCTCATAGCAAACCTGTATGTGCATATCTTTTTTAAATCAGGTTCATTTTTATTTAACATCAAAATTATACAACACATAAAATAATTCCCTCCATAGAAATATCACAGAAAGGGAAAAAACCTTTAGTCAATAAGAAAAACCACACAAATAACATAATAAACAATGCACCCGCAGTCCACGTCTCATTTCAATATGGGTCTCAAAGTGCATATTATTTCCCAATATATTCTCCATAGTATAGCTTACCCAGCATCATTATGACATTATATATATATACACATATACATACACGCACGCACGCACGCACGCACATATACATGCACACACATATACATACACGCACGCACGCACACACATATACATGCACACACATATACACGCACGCACGCACACACATATACATGCACACACATATACATGCACACACCTTCCAGCAGTACGCATATCACCCTATTTGAGGAAATTTGTTAACCGGTCAGAAGGAGAAGGACCTGGTCGCTCGCACTGTCCTGCAGTAACGCCGAGGAGGGAAGGCCTGGGGTATCCAACCATGCCCCCCAGATCTTATAGAACTTTTTCAATGCATTTCTTTTAAGGTATACTCCTCTCTCCAGTCGAAGTATAGCGTTTACTCTTTCCCTAAAATCCTGTATGTGCATATCTAATGTGTCTTTTGCTCTGTATTTGAGAAATTCTCTACTGTTTAATAAACGAATTTAAAAAAAAAAACTGTGATTCCCTGGGCATATCCTAAAGTTGTGGTACAAGGACGCCCTCCCCTCTCTACATTTCCAACACACATCCGGGAAGGCGTGATTACATTTGTGAAGGAGTTCGGGGGTGTGGTACCATATCATCAAAACTTTAATTTGATTTTCTTTATAGAAGGTATTAACCGAGGCCTTGAATGCTCTCGACCACACATCCTACCATACCGCCATTCGTAAGGGCGTTCCAACCCATCCCTCCCACCTCAGCAAATATAAGTGTTTAATTGGTTCTAGTGAATTGAGCTATTCAGAATGGAGTAGATGGCCGAGATCAAGCCCCTAGTAGAGGCCTGCCCAGAGCAAAGAGACTCAAACTCCTAGGGATGAGAGGGCCCTAACCCTCTCATGACAGTCGTAAAATATTGGGCTATCTGTTGGTAGGAAAAATACAGGTGAAATGGCAGTTTATAGTGGGAGCGTAAGTCCGAGAATGATTTTAGCGTTAACTTATAGTAATAGGATCCACTATATCTCAAAAACAAAAAAGGCCCGCTTTCACTCATTGACCCACCACCTCAGATCCAATACCGTCAGTGAGATTCGGGGTAAACAGGAAAGGAGTCAGAATGATGGAGTGCGTCGCCAATTGGATCTTAATCCTACAGTGTCGCCAAAGATCCTTCGTGAACGCCATCGGGCCCAACAATCCCTTAGAAAGGGGTATCAAATGGGTGAACCGACACCAAAAACTTGGATGATGAGGGGCCAACCAGAGTTTCTCAATTTCCGTTAATTTATTGCAGCTGGCAAGGTTGACCACAAGGGAAGACGACACAAGTGTGAGGCGTAGTAATAGAGAGTGAGGTTAGGACACACCAGGCCACCCCGTGCATGGGAGGTGTATAAAACCGAGTGTGGGATACAGTGTCTCTCTGAGTGCCAAATGAAGTGAATAAAGAGCGATTGGACCTTCTTTTACAACTGCCAAAGGAACTCGCATCAGGAGTGTTTCAAATAGGTATAAAAACCTGGGGAGAACCGACATTTTAATGGTGGCAATTCTACCCAGGAATGAGACCAGAGCACCATAGTCCTCCGAGTGCTGGAAGTCCATCCACTCCCTCCACGTGGCCCAAAATTTCTCATATGAGTTGTGTAATGATGAAGTTAGATCCTCCATATACATGAGGTCATTGACCTTATTGATCCATTGAACCAGCGAGGGGGGTGCCGTGCTCCTCCATCTCTCTGGGATGCACACTCTCGCCGATGATGAGGAATTTCCTCAAAGATTTTTTTGTATATTTTTTCAGAAGTCCCGCAGTGATGTAACAGGGCGGCAGCAGGTCCCAATTCCTCCTCTCCACCCGTCACCCGTGAAATGATATCAGACACTCCCCTCCAGAAGGGCCGGATCGCCTCACATTCCCAGAACACGTGTAGAATGTTGCCCTCTGCTGTGCCACACCGCCAGCACATGGGATCAACCGTTGGGAATATCGCATGTAACCTCGAAGGTACTCTGTACCATCTGGTTAGCAGCTTGTAGCTAGCCTCTTGAAACCTGGAGCTGATGGAGGATGTGTGCACCAATCTGAAGACCCTTTCCCACTGTGTTGGTGTCAGCTGGATTCCCAGATCCCGTTCCCATTGTGAAGCAAAAGGGGGGATTTGTTGGTCCGGGGGCGAAGATAGGAGCGAATATACTGCCGAAAGAGAATGCCGTATCGTGCCTGGTCCCATACATATTTGTTCAAACTGTGTCTTGGGTCGCTGAAAGAGGGATCTGGCTGGAAGGCTACTGAAAAAGTGTGCCAGTTGCAAGCATCTCCAATGACCAAGTGAGCTGGGATCCTGTTTAGCTGCCAATCCCTCTACCGATGGCCAGGTGTCCCGGTTTCCAAAGTCCTCTACCCGATCCACCCCGCCCCGAACCCAAGACTGAAAAACTGGATCCGCTCTGCCTGGCTCAAAGGCAGGATGGCTCAGGATTGGCGTCAAGCTCGATTGCCTGGGTAACATTTCTGATTGCACCTTCCCCGTATTACAGTATTTCACAGTTGACTCGATGGTTGGATGTGTTTTCAAGCTTGCAGGGACCTCTGAGAGCACCAATGGCAATTTGTTGAGGGGAATTGGGGAAAAGGACTGCTCAATTTGTATCTAAGCCTTTTGAGACCCGTTCCTGCACCGATCAATCATTCTAGTTAGATGACCTGCTAAATGATACCTTCTCATGTCTGGCAGCCCAATCCCCCCCACTACACTTGATCCTGTGCAAAATAGCTCTTTTTATTCGTACCGATTTACCTGCCCAAATGAAGGAGGACTGAATGGACTCCAGAGATTTGAAAAATCCTTAGGGTATTTTGATTGGGAGTGCCTGCAGTAGATATAGAATTCTAGGTAAGATATTCATTTTGTAAATCTGGCTTCTGCCAAACCAAGAGAATAATGATTTCCCCCATTTGTCACAGTCCAGCCTAATGGAAGACAGACAGCAGAGATGGGAAATTCTGAGAGTAGAGCAGACCGAGATCCCCAGTCAGCCGTATCCCCAGGTAATTTAGAGATTGGGATGCCCATCGGAAATTAAATGATCCCTTCAACTCTTCCACCTCTTTGGATGAGAGATTTATGTTAAGGGCCTCAGACAGATACATATATATATATATATATATATATATATATATTACAGTTAGGTCCAGAAATATTTGGACAGTGACACAAGTTTTGTTATTTTAGCTGTTTACAAAAACATGTTCAGAAATACAATTATATATATAATATGGGCTGAAAGTGCACACTCCCAGCTGCAATATGAGAGTTTTCACATCCAAATCGGAGAAAGGGTTTAGGAATCATAGCTCTGTAATGCATAGCCTCCTCTTTTTCAAGGGACCAAAAGTAATTGGACAAGTGACTCTAAGGGCTGCAATTAACTCTGAAGACGTCTCCCTCATTAACCTGTAATCAATGAAGTAGTTAAAAGGTCTGGGGTTGATTACAGGTGTGTGGTTTTGCATTTGGAAGCTGTTGCTGTGACCAGACAACATGCGGTCTAAGGAACTCTCAATTGAGGTGAAGCAGAACATCCTGAGGCTGAAAAAAAAGAAAAAATCCATCAGAGAGATAGCAGACATGCTTGGAGTAGCAAAATCAACAGTCGGGTACATTCTGAGAAAAAAATAATTGACTTGTGAGCTTGGGAACTCAAAAAGGCCTGGGCGTCCACGGATGACAACAGTGGTGGATGATCGCCGCATACTTTCTTTGGCGAAGAAGAACCCGTTCACAACATCAACTGAAGTCCAGAACACTCTCAGTGAAGTAGGTGTATCTGTCTCTAAGTCAACAGTAAAGAGAAGACTCCATGAAAGTAAATACAAAGGGTTCACATCTAGATGCAAACCATTCATCAATTCCAAAAATAGACAGGCCAGAGTTAAATTTGCTGAAAAACACCTCATGAAGCCAGCTCAGTTCTGGAAAAGTATTCTATGGACAGATGAGACAAAGATCAACCTGTACCAGAATGATGGGAAGAAAAAAGTTTGGAGAAGAAAGGGAACGGCACATGATCCAAGGCACACCACATCCTCTGTAAAACATGGTGGAGGCAACGTGATGGCATGGGCATGCATGGCTTTCAATGGCACTGGGTCACTTGTGTTTATTGATGACATAACAGCAGACAAGAGTAGCCGGATGAATTCTGAAGTGTACCGGGATATACTTTCAGCCCAGATTCAGCCAAATGCCGCAAAGTTGATTGGACGGCGCTTCATAGTACAGATGGACAATGACCCCAAGCATACAAGCAAAGCTACCCAGGAGTTCATGAGTGCAAAAAAGTGGAACATTCTGCAATGGCCAAGTCAATCACCAGATCTTAACCCAATTGAGCATGCATTTCACTTGCTCAAATCCAGACTTAAGACGGAAAGACCCACAAACAAGCAAGACCTGAAAGCTGCGGCTGTAAAGGCCTGGCAAAGCATTAAGAAGGAGGAAACCCAGCATTTGGTGATGTCCATGGGTTCCAGACTTAAGGCAGTGATTGTCTCCAAAGGATTCGCAACAAAATATTGAAAATAAAAATATTTTGTTTGGGTTTGGTTTATTTGTCCAATTACTTTTGACCTCCTAAAATGTGGAGTGTTTGTAAAGAAATGTGTACAATTCCTACAATTTCTATCAGATATTTTTGTTCAAACCTTCAAATTAAACGTTACAATCTGCACTTGAATTCTGTTGTAGAGGTTTCATTTCAAATCCAATGGGGTGGCATGCAGAGCCCAACTCGCGAAAATTGTGTCACTGTCCAAATATTTCTGGACCTAACTGTATATATTATATATATATAATATATATATATATATATTATATTATAATATATTATAATATAATACAATATAATATAATATATATAGCATAGCAATGAAGGACCAAATATAGGTTTGGTAGGGAGATGGAGGGGTTACTGAAAGATAACATGACGTCCTCCAAAAACAAAGCGACCTTAAAGGATTTGGACCTAAGGTTAATTCCCATAGTGTCCGGATTAAATCGAATTTGCGCTGCGAGGAGTTCAATACTAAGGACATACAATAACTGGGACAATAAGTACCCCTGTCATATTCCATTTTGTATAGGCAAGGACCCTGAGTGAGCATGGGGTACTGTCTTGCTTTTTATCATCTTTTCTTGGCTATATAAGGAATAGGTCATCATTCTGATAAGGCTTTACACCTTTTGTGTGGTTTTGTTTTGGGATAGGAAGTATAGTAATATTGACATAGACGTTTATGAGGCTGCTGATTGGGGAGAGGAAGACGCGTGGCCGCTCGGTGAATCAGTCTGTGCTTGGATCGTCACAGACAGATGTGTGCACATACCCTAAATCAGTGGGTTACGTGGCATTGTGGTGCCATCACCTTATGTCAGATATGGCAGTCCTTCTTCATTTCTGCTATAAACAGAAAACACAATGTAAGTGATAAATAAAACTTTATATTTGGTGATACCTTTTTATTATTTTTATTATTAGAGTATACCTGTAAAATGTAAATATTCAGGTCCTATATGCTATGTTGACCAATGCCATCTTCTGACACAGATCTGTGCATAACAAAGTATATCAGTTTTTTCTGAAATGTGTCTGTATATCCCTAAACCAGGTTACATACTAATAATTATTGCAAATGGTCAGACTGATTCATTAAAGTGTTTTCCTCAAAATAAACAAGTTACCTTTAGTTCATAAGATAGGGCATAACCTAATGATTTCTGGGGATTTGACTAATTTGGACCCCAATGTTTTTCAGAACAGGGCTTCAGAGTCTTGTTTTTTTTTTTTTTTCAAAACCTTTTTTATTGATTTTCAATTATATAAAACCGTTACAAAATAATTATGATTACAAAATGGGTTCATTCAACTGACAAGTTATGACATAGAAAAGAGTAATATTCCAGCTTGGGAGTCCCTAAAGTTCTTCAGTTGAAAATTATGCATAGCAAATTAGAGCAAAAGATTCTACCTAAAACACTTGTAACACAAAACCTTAAAACCCTTTGTCATTCTTTAGTATTTTGAGTGCCAATGTCGTATCTTAAGTCTACCTTAACGTCTCATCTCCCCCTCCCTCCTGGGTCTCCACTAGGTGAACCTCAATATCCCCAAGCTATCCTGGATTTCATTCAGAAGGTACCACTCGGTTTGCATGAAAGGTGTCACCAAAGCATTTATTTCTCCCCGCGTGAAATGGATTTCTATAAAGTTTGTCCACCTCCCAAAAAAATTGTCTGTCTTCTTGTCCTTATCCCTTTCCGCCTCTAGTTTCTCCAATCTCAGAAGGTTGTGTAAGTCGTCGATAACCTCCTTTGTAGATGGAGTCTCCCTACGTATCCAATGTCTTAAGATGCACCGTTTAGCTATCATGGCTAGGTCATGAATGATTGCAAATGTCCTTTTGTCCTGGATATTTGGCCCCCCTCTAACTCCTCCTTCAAAGACATGAAAAATCCACACCATTACCTCTAATTTACAAAATATTCCCCATGTTGATTGGGCCAAAATTCTGACTTGATTCCAGAACTTTTGAATTACCTTACATTCCCATAACCCATGTAACATGTCTGTTTTCTCTTTTTGACATTTGGGACACCACGCCTCTCTTCCCGGAATGTTATGGGCCACAATGGCCCTATGTAATATCCTAAACTGAGTGTCTCTCCATCCCTCGTTGATGACGTGCTTTCGCATTTGAACCCATCCTTTCAATATGCTTCCTGTCACTTCTTGTCCTTTCAGTTGTTTTCCCCACGCTGTAAGGGTGCGACTATCCTCCCGAGATATGAGCACTCCCCTAAATGTTCGATAAATTTGGGAGACATTTACATTCGTTGCATCACATTCCAGGAGCTCATCAATCAGGCTTTTGTTCAATTCTCTTCCAACCTCTCCAAGATCCCCAATCACTCCATGCTTTAATTGCTCGTACTGAATGATATGAAAGTTATTGAGGTCGTATTTGTCGAGTACTTCTCGACCTGTCATCCACCTTCTCTCTTCCACATTCATAACATCCTTCATTCTCTGGATACCCTTCTCTTTCCAACTAATAAATAGCTTGTTATCTCGCCCCTGGGGGAAGCTTGGGGCTGCCCAGGGATTTAAATATTTAGACACCTTCCACGCAAGTCCCAACTTCCTTCTTACCAGTTTCCAGGTCAACATGGTATCCCGAAATATCATTGAATTTTTTATATGGCCTTCAACCCCAGACAATGAGGAGTGGAGAATAGACGTCAGATCCCATGGTGCTGCGTATTTATTTTCCAAACCATAATCTGAGTGTCTACTTGTTCCTCTTAGCCAATCAATCACATGTCTCATAATGCACACGAGGTTGTAACCCCTAACATCTGGGAAACTGAGTCCTCCCTCCTCCACTGACTTCATCAGCGTACGTAGCTTTATTCTAGGTTTCTTCCCCCTCCATATAAAATCTGCATACGCTGAGTTGAGTCTGTTGACTTCTTTCAGTTTCAACAATAGCGGAATCGTCTGGAAGGGATACAACAACCTAGGAAAGCTCATCATTTTTACTAGGTGGCATCTTGCCAGAAGTGGTAAGGGCAGACCCCTCCACCCCCTTAGTTGGGTTATGATTTTTTTAATAAGCGGGTCATAGTTCAATTTATAAATTGCTTCCACCGATCTTCCTATATGCACTCCCAAGTACTTGATTGATGTCTGTGCTATAGGTATCCCACATAGACAACCATCTCTCAAGCTTCTACCTGTTATCCCTTGAGATCCCCTTAAAAACAAGATCTCACACTTTTTTTTGTTTAACTTAAAGCCTGAAAGTGAACCAAATTTTTCAATCATGGCAAGAGTCTGTGGCAAATCCGCGTTAGGATCCCCCATATATAATATCACATCATCAGCAAAAAGTGCTGTTTTTATTTCTGTTCCTCTTATCCTAATCCCTTTGAAACTGTTTTGTCCTTGTAGTACTCTTGATAGTGGCTCGATTGCCAAATTAAATAACAGGGGTGATAACGGGCAACCCTGTCTCGTCCCCCTCATCAGGGGGAACACATCCGACAGGAAGCCTGGGGTATGGACCCTAGCTCCCGAATTGGCGTATAAGCCCCTGATGTAGAGTCTCATTCTGCCTTCAATCCCTGTGGCCTCCATCACCTTGTCCAGCCATCTCCAATTGACATTGTCGAATGCTTTCTCAGCATCGAGTGTGACTAGAGCAGGTCTTGCCCCTCCCTCCGTGCGCCCCAATCTAACCGCGTCTACCACTAGGATCGTCTTTCTAATGTTAGTTACTGCATTTCTCCCTTTGATAAACCCTACCTGTTGGTCTGATATTATCCTGGGTAAAATAATGGCCAGTCTGTCAGCCATGATTTTAGACATTAGTTTAAGATCTTGATTGATGAGCGATATGGGTCTGTAACTGGAGGGGTCATCCAGATCTTTGGTTCCCTTAGGGAGTAATTTGATATACGCTATGTTGGCATTTCTAGGAATTTCTGCTCCTCCCAGGATTGCGTTAAAAACTGCAGTTAGATCCGGTGAGATCTGCTCCTTCAATACCTTATAAAATTCGCTATTAAAACCGTCGGGACCTGGTGCCTTATTGACGTTGAGCTTCCTGATTGCTCTCGTCACCTCCTCCACTGTTATGTCTTCATTTAAGGCTCCCCTGTCTTCCTCTGTCAAGCTAGGCATTTGGGCTTGTCTTAACCATTCTTCCTCATTAGGTGTGTGATTATTTCCTGTCCCGTATAACTTTCTATAGTAGTCCCCCAGCAACTTGTTGATAACCTTAGGGTCTGTGGTTACCTCTCCCTCCTTTGTTTTCAGTTTAGAGATCACCGTTACTTTTCTACTACCTCTTGCCAGATTTGCCAGCATCCTTCCCGCCTTATTACCGAATCTATGAAGATCGGCTTCCTTGTGTGACCAGTATAATTGTTCTTTTTTTTTGGCCCACTCATCAAAGCCTCTCTTTGCCTCCAACCATTTGTCTTTTAGCGTGCTAGACCTATCTGCCAAGTACTTTGAATACGGTATCCGCACTACCTCGCTGTGATAGTTGTAATTCTCGTTGGTCTTCCTTTTAATCATTGCCGCATACCCCACCAAGCGTCCCCGCAGGACCGCTTTTGCCGTTTCCCAGTATAGCACTGGGGTCACCCTGTGTTCCTTGTTATCCTCTGCGAATTCCTCCCACCACTCTTTTAGTATCTTATGAAAATTATCTTGTCTGAGGAGGAACGACGGGAATCGCCAGATAATATCTGACCCTCTCCTAAACTTTTCTCTGATGTCCACTCTCACCGGGCTATGGTCAGAGATCACCATGTTTTCAATCATACACTTTTGTACTCCATTCACAAGATCCCGAGACATCCATATCTGATCTATGCGTGACCAGCTATCATGCGGATGGGAGAAGTGTGTGAACTCTCTGTCGTGCGGATGAGTTAGTCTCCATATATCTTTCAGACCTACATCCTCCAATGTTACGTCCCTGTTGACTGAACTCCTGTCCCCTGCACTAATCTCCCCCTCCTTCCTCCCTCTGTCTTCAGCCGAGTCTGGAACTGTGTTGAAGTCTCCCGCCACTATGATGTTGGGCTCCTCATCAGATAATATGATGGTCTTTATATTATCATGGAACGCGATCTGTTGCGAGTTCGGTCCATACACATTATAGATACTGAGTCTGCCAGCTGGGCTAATAATTGTTAAGTGCTGCCACCTCCCCTGATCATCCTCCTCATGTGTCACTACTTCATGACTTAGTTGCTTATTTATTAAAATCATGGTGCCCGCTTTCCTGCCTTGCGCTGCTGCCCCATAGACTGAGCCCACCCAGTGTTTCTTCATGCGGAAAAAGTCCTCCCTCCCCAAGTGTGTTTCTTGCAGTAGGGCAATATCTGTTTTTAACCGCTTCAGGTGTCTTAGTATCATCGCCCTTTTGTTGGGTGATCTCAAGCCTTTAACGTTCCATGTTGTTAATTGTACCATGATTGCCTAAATGACCTGGTCTTGCCATGTCCACCCCTTAGAGCCCCACCCTTGGGGGAAACGAGACGACCTATCCTACGTTCACGCATAATTCCATTAGAATGACATTCCCTTCCTCCCTTTTGTGAATGTAACATAGAACAGCATAGCAAAAACAAAAAACATATAACAATAGAACATGTCTTCCCTGTCAAAGACTTTCCGGCGCTTACCGCCATGTTGGTGACTTCCCCTTTTCCTAGCCAAAACATTGAGCTCCCTGGTCCCCCCCCCATAAAGTATATATTCTAATCTTTCCCCCGAACAACATGAAACATCCTTGAGCATTATACCAGACTTAGTACAATATGTCACAAACATTAGATATGCCAGAACCTTACTAATAGCCAAGCATCCGATTTAGTCCTGATATTGAGGGACCCTCACTCCGAGTAAATCAGATCCGCTGGGACTGTATCCGACGGTTATTCAGTGCTAGTCCCCGTGGCCTGTCCTGGGGCTGTGCCGCTGAGCTGGACTCCGACACCTGTCACCTCTGACCTCCTCTGATGTTCGCCCCTTGGATTGTCCTGCATCTCTCCCCGGGCCTGTAGGGGATCCTTTTCCACCGGTGTCTCCTCCACTAGGTCCTCTCTCTTGTCTTTCCATCCGACTCTTATCTTGTTCTGACATGAGGATGTTTTCAGCTTCCTTATAGTCTTTATAATATGCAAATGAGCCATTGGGATTTCTAACTTTCAATATAGCTGGGTACAGCAACTGGCATTTTATCTTTTTGTTGTACAAAAATGTACAGATTTTACTGAACTCCTTTCAGAGTCTTGTTTTAAATGAAGCATAGGTGAACATGCTTGACCACAGCTCCGTTCATTGTCTACAGGACTGCTGGAAGAAGCCAAGTGCTGTGCTCGACTATTACCGCTACTCCCATAGACAATGAATGGAGAGAAGTCTGAGCATGAGCACCTCTGCTCTATTGAGGACTGGGCTCTGCAGCTGAGGTAGGGGGGTTCCCAGTGGTCAGACCCCCCATCTAAAGATAGTGAATAACTTTATTCTTCATCCGTTAACCCTTTTCCAACATATGACATATGTATGTCATTTTTCAGGTTCCCTTCTTTGATTCAACCTCAGAAGTGGAGATCACATCACTGTTGGCACTCTGGCCGTGTAAGACTAGTTTCACACATCCGTCTTTTCGTTGGATTGGCGGATCCGGTGCACTCTAGTACAGTGTATACAGTACAATGGCAGCGCGAAAAGCTTCGGTTACACGCTGTCATGTGACCGGAGCATGTGACTCGGAAGTTGCTGCGCTGCCATTGTTCTGTATCACACTGTACTGGAGTGCGCCGGATCTGCCAATCCGGCGAAAAGCCGGATGTGTGAAACTGCCCTTAATCAGCCATTATTTGCCTCTAACAGCAGTATGTGGAGCTGAACACTGATCGCTGCTGGTAGCCTCCTAAATGCTGCCGTCAGTCTCTGACAACAGCAGTTACACTGCGCGGCATGGAGAGTGCGCTGTTCTACGCAACAATCGTCCCGTCCCGCCAATGACGATATTGAAGTGTGCTGATGGTTTCTACCATTACTGTACTTCTGTGAAGACCAGTGTGTACTTGGTAATTATAACAGATCCTGATTTTCACTATATACTGCAATTCAGTGTATAGTATAAATCATATGATTGCAGGTTCAAGTTCCCTAAGGGGATTAACAAATAGAGTGTAAAAAAAAGGTTTTTAAAAACATAAACATTAAAATCAACACCCCCACAATTTTCCCTCATTAAAAATAAAGAAATAATAAAAGTTTTGAAAATATATGTGGTATCACTGCAGTTTTAAAAGTCTAATATGGCAAAATATAAAATGAATAAAACTGATCTCCAAATACCATAAAGAGAATCAAATCAAAATACAAGAACTTTTTTGGTGGGATCACTGCCACACCCTGAATATATGCAGTTAAAATGTCATATTTACATCAAAATCATATAAAAACCTGTCAGCTTCCACAAGAGTGAAAAAAATGCCGTTATACCGCTCCATCAACTGCAACATGGAAACAGTACAGGTTTTAAAATAAGTTTTACCATTTTCTAACATCAACATTTTTAATCATTACCTAGATTAAAAAAATGTAAAAAGCTAACGGTAGTAACCCTGAGAATTATGTTGCCAGGTCAATTTTATTGCATAATGAATACTAAAAAAAAATAAATTGTAGTTTTTGAGCAATTTCACCGCACTTAGACTTTTTTTTCCCATTTTTCCAGTACATTAATTAGTAAAATGAATGGTGTTCTTCAAAGCTACAACTCGTCCCACAAGACGCAAGCCCTCCTCTGTCTATGTGGTCGGAAGAATAATAAAGTTATGGCTCTTGGAAAAAGGAAGGAAAAAAATGGCCAGTAACAGAAAATTGTCATGTCGGGAAGGTGTTGATATGGTGTCTACAGCGTATTAAAAAACCTTTCACTGACTTGTTTTATTGTATAATAATGTTGTACCGTACACAGACTGACATCAATGTGACGAAATGTCCTAAAAACAGATCATACCCAAAGATAAACCGCAAAAGACTTGTGCGGCGGGCACGCTGGTTCTTCCTATCACTACAGTAATAACATACCTATTGTTATTGTGTTGTTGCAACTCACACAAGGAATATAGGTAATGGACTACTGTGTGCAGAATTATTAGGCAAGTTGTATTTTTGAGGATTTTTTTATTATTGATCAACAACTATGTTCTCAATCAACCCAAAAGACTCATAAATATCAAAGCTTAATATTTTTGGAAGTTGGAGTGTTTTTTTTTTTAGATTTGGTTATCTTAGGAGGATATCTGTTTGTGCAGGTAACTATTACTGTGCAGAATTATTAGGCAGCTTAATAAAAAACAAATATATTTCCATCTGACTTGTTTATTTTCACTAGGTAAATCAATATAACTGCACAAAATTTAGAAATAAATATTTATGACATGCAAAAACAAAACCCCAAAAAATTAGTGACCAATATAGCCACCTTTCTTTATGATGACACTCAACATTCTACCATCCATAGATTGTCAGTTGCTTGATCTGTTTACGATCAACATTGCGTGCAGCAGCCACCACAGCCTCCCAGACACTGTTCCGAGAGATGTACTGTTTTCCCTCCCCGTAGATCTTACATTTTATGAGGGACCACAGGTTCTCTACGGGGTTCAGATCAGGTGAACAAGGAGGCCATGTCATTATTTTTTCATCTTTTAGACCTTTACTGGCCAGCCACGCTGTGGAGTAGTTGGATGCATTCATCTTTGATGATACCAACCCATACCAGTACCCCACCTCCACCTTGCTGGCGTCTGAGTCGGAGTGGAGCTCTCTGCCCTTTACTGATCAGCCTCTGGCCCATCCATCTGGCCCATCAAGAGTCACTCTCATTTCATCAGTCCATAGAACCTTTGAAAAATCAGTCTTAAGATATTTCTTGGCCCAGTCTTGATGTTTTATCTTATGTTTCTTGTTCAGAGGTGGTCGTTTTACAGCCTTCCTTATCTTTGCCATGTCCCTGAGTATGGCACACCTTGTGCTTTTTGATACGCCAGTAACGTAGCAGCTCTGAAATATGGCCAAACTGGTGGCAAATGGCATCTTGGCAGCTTCACGCTTGATTTTCCTGAATTCATGGGCAGTTATTTTGCACCCTTTTTGCCCAACACGCTTCTTGCGACCCTGTTGGCTATTTGCCATGAAGTGCTTGATTGTTCGGTGATCACGCTTCAAATGTTTCCAATTTCAAGACTGCTGCATCCCTCTGTAAGACATCTCACAATTTTGGACTTTTCAGAGCCCGTCAAATCTCTCTTCTGACCCATTTTGGAAAGGAAGTTGTCTAATAATTAAGCACACTTTATATAGGGTGTTGATGTCATTACACCACACCCCTCCTCATGACAGAGATGCACATCACCTGATTTACTTAATTGGTATTTGGCTCTCAAGCCTATACAGCTTGGAGTAGGACAACATGTATAAAAATTATCATGTGATCAAAATACTCATTTGCCTAATAATTCTGCACACAGTGTAAATACTGCAACTGACTCTGCCGGCACCTGTACAGACTAGAGATCCCAATCCCACAGTCTCAAGGGGCTCGTCCTTGAGATGGAATAGCCCCAACCAAAGACTAAACAATAACAACTCTGACCTATTCTGCCTGATCAACCATTGAGTGCTTCATGTTCTTCCTAAAAGATTTGGAGGGCAAAGCAGAGAGCAAACTACCTACAGAAGGGAAGGTGTGCTGAAGAAGAAAGTGATCCCAGACTGAGTAAGACAAACAAAATACAAGAGAGAGTGTATATTGCTACAGAATATGCCGTCTACTTACTAACGAGACAATCAGGATAAAATGCGGTTCCTCTGCGCTGCCTCGATGAACGAGAGGGACTCCAAATGGATTAAGTTGAAAATGGTTTATTTGTGTATGCATTTCAAGGCAATCTAGCCCTTTCCTCAAGACAAAAAAATAGTATACAGCATGCAATCACCATTGCTATATAAAGAGACCGTTCACGAGAAGATGCACCAACAGATAGCACCAAAAATAAGTCACATGGAGTGTCAGAGGACATTAGAGACAGTGTTGTAGCAGACATAGTGTTACAATTATAGTAAAGAGATTGATAGTCTCTGTGATGGTGAATAAATCGGACAAAAAAGGAAAAAATAAAAAAATTAACAGTTGGTGCTGAAAACAAAAAGATCCTTTGTCTAAAAACAACAAACACTTCTTAGATTTGAACCTGTGTGATTTCATTCTGACTGGAGGTGTGATGGACTTAATGTGTGTTGGGCCATCAAGGGTTTCATGTATGGAAGTGTTAGTTGTTTGCATCCACAGGACACTTTAGGGATCAGGAATATTTATCAAATGAAAATACTGGACTTCATCCTTTTTTCATTTTCATTCCATATCCAATATTCTAAGAACTTCCTTTATGCGCTGTTGTCCCATACACCACCGAGACATGTTACTTTACAGTTTGGATAGACGCATCCCTGGGAAAGTGCGTGTTCCCCAGAATTGTGTGATCGAGGTTCTTGTTGTTATATGGGGTTCCAGCTCATCAGTGATGATTATAGATGTGTATTTTCAAGAAATCACCGTGAGCTCTAAATACAGGATGAGAGATAATCACTATTCAACTATGATCAGTACCTTACCTATTGCTGTGTAGAGCTACTTCGTACAGGAGTGTGGGTGCTGTCATTTCCATGCATTATGGTCAATATAAGGACGTCCCTCTTGTCCTTATTCTTGATCACCAGCATGTTGTTGCTACATTGAGTCTTTTCGCTCAGTTCTGCATGCAGCAGTACCTGCGACAGAGAGGGACTTGGAGATTGGAACGCAGGTATCCAAGTTATTGAAGTAGAATTGATATTTCTGGTCCATCAGTGGGTGCACCAACTCCCACACAATTTTCCCATTCAAACCCATGTCAGATGGGCATTCAGGGGATTTATCCTGGGTCTCCTTTTCTTCATAAACCGTAAATCTGTGGCTGTACCCTGATGTACAATGAAGGGACTACAGCATTCAGGCGAGCACCACATCCTATTTATTCTGCTCATCAGTGAAGGGCCAGTAATCATTTGGAAAGCCTCTTTAATGCTTGGCAGTGTAGACATCGATTTTATTTCACCTTTTTTGTTTCCATTTTTTATTTTTTTCAAAAAAGTTGGGGCTGCAAATAAAGACTAGAAAGATCATCAATCTGAAAAGGTTTTTGTTTCATCCAAATTGCAACAGAGGGCAACTATTACAAGGCAGTTGTACAACATTATATGATATAGAGGTTACACAAACATCCTGTGCTTTGTAGTCTGTTCAGAGGAACAGATCATTAAGTACATGGGGAAGTAATTGTACATTTACAAGGTGAACTTTTTAGACAGTTAGGAGTATTTTTTATTCATGGTTGATTTCCTGTGTTTTGCTCCTTAGGGAAGCTATTCATTTACATATACAGATAAAGGTGAGATCACAAGCATTGCGGCAGCTTTTCTTCTTGGAGCGATCAATAAGAACACAGTCCAACAGAACTTTCAGATCCGTTTCATTGAGGTACAAAATGCTGCATTTTTATTTAAAAGGAATGTGCCATTATAAACTATTGTTGACATCAAGTTCCTCATTTTTTTTTTTTTCCAAGCTTCTTTTAGAGTAAGTTTCAAAATTCTCCATGTTTTTTTTTTTTTAAAAAAATTAAAATCCTGAAAAGTCTCATATTAGATTAACCCTTCTTGTTGTACTCACAGGCTGGGTTATAGTGATCTATCGGACCCGATACAGAAAGACCGGCTTTGTTCACACTGCTCTTGATGAAGGAGTGCACTGGAGTCAGAAGCTCGTGATTCATGAAACAGTGTACACCTCTCCATGAATCAGGAGACCCAAAGTCTCACTACAAATTGTGGTGTAGTGAATGCCGCCACTAGGGTTGAATTTGACGAGTGTTTGTCGGCACACTCTTGCCTCACCCCCAGCTCTATACCCACTTTGTTGGAGCACGGCAAATATGTCGCGAATGCCATAAGTCGCATCATTTAAGCACATCCTTGAGTTGCACCAAAAATATGCGACACAAGTTAATACTATTCACAACAGGTCATGGTTACAGCTTGCCCACTAACAATGACCGAGACACAGGTCACACCTAGAGTACTCCCAATCAAGGCCATAAGTCAGATACTGATTATTGCTGTGTAAGCTCCCTGTGGTTGCTAAATGCCAACAGCAGCTAATACAAGATGGCATCCCTCATATTTATGTACAGCAATCCACACATTACTTTGCACTGACGTTCTAGGACGTCCATAAAGTGTAAGCAGCTTGGAGCGGGGAGCCAGTTGTCAGTAATCACCATATTTACCTTCTCCGTTTCTGTATACACAGCAGTGAACCAGTGCTTATACAGCCTGTATACAGATTAGGAAACACTCACCTTTCCTCCTCCTCTGGACCCAATGTTCTTGTGATAGGAGCCCTAGTCAGCTCTGCTATACAGGCAGGAGACTGAAATTGCCCTGCAACTAGGGCGACAATACCATCCCCAGTTGAGAAAATGTGTCCAGTATATACAAATATTTTCTACAGAAAAGTGAATACAATTTCAAATTATTTTAGCATTCCTTTTGTGGTAAAAAAAACAGTTAATTTTTGTCCTGATATCAGAAAAAAATATATAAAAAAGAATAAAAATTAAGCCCCATATATCACGAAACAAGGGGGCAAAAATAATTTTGAATATTGAAACGAGAAATATTTTTACAGCTGCTAGAAAGGCATGTGAGATAAAACCCACAAATCTGCATAGTCTGGAAGGGGGACAAATGGCCCTTTAATGAGCTGGTTAGTTACATTCCAGCCTCTTTGTTCATAGTGCACATATTTAAATACTCCACGATCACATCACTTACCTGCAGTTGTGACCGGCCGGATCACCAAGCGTCTTTTGTGTTGACATGAAGTCACTTTCTCAATGTAAGCAAATGAAAATCACATCAAGGCTCTCATAGACTAACATTGAGAAAGCAACATGCTGTATGAGCCACTATGCATGTTTAGTATCTCTGTAATTGTACTAACATGGAGAATGATATTGCCAAATAGTTTTTACCATATATTTGAAGGTTGCAAATAAAGAAAATTGAGACATTGTGCTTTTTTTGCAATTTCGCCTCACTTGGAATTTTTTTTCTCGCTTTCCAGAGTATCACATGATAAATTAATGCAACTTATATGAGTGAGTGCTATTGTCTACACAGCATTAAAGACCCCCTTACACATTCTATGAAAGCCGGCTGGACTGTCGGACCATCTGATGTGTATAGCTGGCTTCTGACTCTTCACTAATAGATGTTGGCGGAGGAGAGAAGGATGCAATGTTGGAGTTTTTCTCCCCATTGAAGACACTTGTACTCTGGCTCCAGCCAATTGCTCATATGTATGGGGGAGTCATCATGAGCAATCTCAAGTATTAGAGCTAATGTGTTTTATATCAGTAAATGAAGCGTTTATGGCTTAATAGCTATAATTTTGTGCTTCTGTCTGGATGCCGTACAACTAAACATTAATGCTAGGGAGTATAGTGTTACAGGAGACTTGTCCTCTCACCTAAGATAACCAGTGATTAATAGAAAGGATCGGTATTTATATAGTTTCCAATTTTAAATCATTAACCCAACATAGAAACAGTTGCTGAATGCTCAAAGTCGTCAGTACAGATTGTGTGTCTGATGTAAATACAATTTTCTGAAATGAAAGGAATGGGAACATGAACGCAACACAGTCAACAGTGTCTTATTTACCCAAGTTTTCGCTTTATATTCATTGAATACAGCACTAACCTTCTGCTATGTTACAGAATGGCACAACGCCCGCCTTTCTCAGTGGAAATCCTGGCTACGTATTTGGCCTACCTGTGGTTGCTGGCTTTAAATTGCCACAATATCCTTTTTTACTTCAGTATTTGATTATGGTTTATATTTACAGAGTTTTCCATACAACACTATTATACTGTTATTTGTACATACTTTATATGTAGGGCTTCTCTTATGAAGACAGCCCACTTTTTAAAGCACCACTCGATCGTTTTGTTTTTTTCAGCCCTGGAGTGGCTCTTTAATCCTAAGTCCTGTGCTCCTTGTATTATACTCACCCTCCAACGGCTTCATTATTTCTCGGTTGCTGCATCGGCCCTACTGTGCCTTCTTGTGCCAATAATTTCTGATTGGCTGTAAGTCAGAAGTTACGTCACAAGCTTTCCAATGCAAGTCTATGAGAGCTAGAACAACGCCAGAATGAGGCACTCATAGAGTTGTATTGATTAGTGACCTCCGGCGTGCACCATGAAATACCGGAGCTACCAGTAGGTTACAAATCCCTGCAGACAGAATGGAGCACTGGCGATAACAGAAGGAGTGGGCAGCAGATATGTATAAGAAAGGGGGCAGGGGACTGACATTTAAAACACCACTCCTGAAATAAAATAAAAAAAATGCTGGAGTGGTGGTTTAATAGAAGCTGGTGTACTACGTGTTCGTACTAGAACATAAGGCCATACATTTTTCTGGAAACTGACTACAGATGAAAAAATGTCAATAATTTGGTTTATCCAAATGAATGGTGGACAGAGTAATACAAAGACATGGTATGTGTGCTGAAGCAAATGCACATCATACATGGCGGATCACGTTAGTGACTCATGGAGGAGGATCCCAAAAACGTTACTCCTCTGTCTGATGTACATGTGCCTTAATAGGGTTCATAGATAGTTGTTGACTTTGAGATAACCCCTCTAACAAATGAAAGTATAAGTGATAGAACTATTTAATTGTGCTGTTCCCTCCAACTGGGCTGTTTTCTACTTTTTGATCCTATTTCCACCAGCACATTTGCTGTTGATGGCCAATGATGCTTTTAGTGCACACACCCGTGTAGTTGTATCTTTTAATCTCCATATTATCTGATTTAGTGTGGCTCCTTCACTAGAGCCACATTACTGCGTGGATGAAAAAAAAGGCCTGGCGATCTTCCGTAGAGAAAACTTAACGCAGAGTACAACTAAAGGAATTTGATATAGTGCTGGAAGATGCACCCCTAGACCTGAAGGCTCTCAACAAGCTACTGAGGAAAAGCCAATGGTCGACCTGAGTATGATCAAGTCTCATGACGTGGCAGGTACAAAGCCGCTAGGACGTCTTGCTGCTGATATTTCTTGGTCGAAAGGGAAGATCAAAAGCTGCAAAAATATCATAAAGTTCGAAACTTGGAATGTACGAACCATAAGTCAAGGCAAACTAGAGATCGTCAAAGCTGAAATGGATCGAACAGGACTCGACTTAAGGTACCCTCACACTAAGCAACATTGCTAGCAACATCGCTGCTGAGGCACAACTTGCTAGCGATGTTGCTTAGTGTGACATCCAGCAACAACCTGGCCCCTGCTGTGAGGTCGTTGGTTGTTGCTGAATGTCCTGGGCCATTTTTTAGTTGTTGCTCTCCCGCTGTGAAGCACACATTGCTGTGTGTGACAGCGACAGAGCAACAACTAAATGTGCAGGCAGCAGGAGCCGGCTTCTGCGGCTGCTGGTAACCACGGTAAACAGCGGGTAACCAAGAAGCCCTTACCTTGGTTACCCGATATTTACCTTCGTTACCAGCGTCCGCCGCTCTCAGCTGCCGCCGGCTCCTGCTCCTTGCACACATAGCCAGACTACACATCGGGTAATTTACCCGATGTGTACTGTGGCTAGGAGTGCAGGGAGCAGGAGCCGGCACTGACCGCTGAGAGCGGCGGACGCTGGTAACAAAGGTAAATATCGGGTAACCAAGGTAAGGGCTTCTTGGTTACCCGCTGTTTACCGTGGTTACCAGCGTCCGCAGAAGCCGGCTCCTGCCTGCACACGTAGCAGAGTATGTGCAGGGAGCCAACGCTAAGCGGTGTGCACTGGTAACCAAGGTAAATATCGGGTTGGTTACCTGATATTTACCTTAGTTACCAAGCGCAGCATGCTTCCATGTGTAGCGACGCTCCAGCGATCCCTGCCAGGTCAGGTTGCTGGTGGGATCGCTGGAGCGTCGCTTAGTGTGACATCTCACCAGCGACCTCCTAGCAACTTACCAGCGATCCCTATCAGGTTGTATCGTTGTTGGGATCGCTGGTAAGTTGTTTAGTGTGACTGGGCCTTTACTGTGAATTAGTGAACTAAGATGGACTCAATCTTGACGTTTCCAGTCAAACAAACATTGGGTCTACTATTCTGGTAATGATAACCAAAGAAGAAATGGTGTAATTTTTATTCTCAACCGAATATTGGCCGGCAATGTCCTGAAGTACAATCCAGGCAGTGATATTCATCTCGATGCAACTAAAAGGAGCGCCAATCCATGTCACTGTTATACAGATTTACGCAACAACAGATGCTGAGGAGTAGGACGTGTAACTATTCTACGATCAAGTTTAAGAAGAAATCGATATGACGTCAAAACAAGACTTACTCATTATCATGTGAGACTTCAATTTCAAAACGGGCCATGGCAAGCATAAAATCGTTGTTGGAAACTTTGGACTTGGTGAACGAAACAAGGCTTGAGGAAGATTCATTGACTTTTGTACAACAAATCAACAGTCAACATTTTGGAATGCCTTCTTCCAAAATCACAAACAGAGATTTTACACATGGACGCCACTGAATAGGGCATATAAGTATTTGACTACATATGTGTTCGACAAAGATGGAGGTAGTCTATCAATACCGCAAAAACAAGACCAGGAGCTCACTGTGGAATTGATTATGAAGTTTTTAAAGCAAAGAATAAGAGTCAAGCTGCACAAAAACACTAGACAACAGGTCATTTCTAACTTTGATTTTCTCAACGTATCTGAAGTATTTTGGAACTGTGTGCACAACCGATTTATCACTGGACACGGATGAAAGAAAGCTTGAGAAATTATGGACACAGATAAAAACGATTCTAACCGAAGAAGCCAGAAGGACAATCAACAAGAGGCAGAAGAGACCCCCGCAGCAATGGTTAACAGGAGAGATCCTAAAAATCATCATAGAAAGGCGAATGGCAAAAGGTAACAAGTAGAATGCAGACAATATCAGTAAAAGACCATAGAGAGCCATGCGAGCAGACAAATAACTTTATTACCAAAAGATATGTACAGAGACATAAAATGAACATCTGCAGGGCAAGACCAAGAAGGCTTGCCAAATGTCAAAGAAATAAGATGAAATTTTCAACCAAAAATGGGAATGTTGAAAGACACCTATGGGAACAAACTAACTGAGGCAGAACAAATCAAGGAAAGATGGAAAAAATACATGGAGCACATCTACAAGAATGACTCAGCAATACAGGAAGAAACGGAGACTGGAAACAATAGCAAACCAAACATCTTAAAAGCCCAAGCCATTACTGCGATAAAGCTTCTGTCAGAAAACAAAGCACCTTGATACAACAATATTCTAATAGAGCTAATAAAGTCTTCTGAAGCAGCAGTTGATGTTATCACATGCCTGTGTCAACAGATGAATAGTTAATAGCCCAAGGACTGGACAAGATCGGTGTTTATTCATTTTCCAAAGAAAGGAAATGCTACAGACTTTGGAAACTATTGGACTTTTGGGCTCATACCTCATGCCAGCAAAATACTACTGAAGATCCTATAAAGACGGCTACAGCCTTAGGCCGAGGCCACATGGGGTTATGTGCGATCCTCTCATGAAACTCTGCTCACGCTGGCAGCACAGCAGGAGCCGAGTGTCATGCAAGGGTCATGCGACTGTGGTCCGATCGTGCGATCAGACCACAGCTGCAGAGATGGGGCAGCGCTGAGGAGGGAAGGGCCGATGCTGCGGAGGAGAGGGAGGGATTTATCTCCCTATCTCCTCCGTTGCCGGTTGATACTAGAATCGCACTGCTCTCGCGTTACACCGGTGTAACGCGAGAGCAGTGCGATTTTTCTCTCGCCCCATAGAATGGCATGGGTGCGAGTGGAACAGGATCGCATTACACTTGCAGCATGCTACGACTGTTTTCTCGGTCCACTTAGGGCTGAGAAAATAATCGCTCATGGGAGCGGGCACATAGAGAAATATTGATCTGAGTGGAATGTGATTTTGTTTTTTGATTTTTTTTTTAATCGAATGCCACCTGCATTGTTTTTCTCGTCATGTGTCCTAGGCCTTACTTTGAGAAGGCTGCCAGAGGAACAAGCAGGATTCAGAAATGACAGAAGAACAAGAGATGTAATTGCTAACATTAGATGGATAATTGAAAAGGCCAAAGTATAACAAGGAGCTTTATTTTTGCTCTACAGCAAAGCTTTTGACTGTGTTCATCACCAGAAACTTTGGAATACCATGAAGGATATGGATGTGCCGCATGGTCTGATCCGCCTCATCAGGAACCTTTACATTGACCAAGTAGCAGCACTCTGAACTGAACACTGTGACACGGCATGGTTCAAGGTAGAGTGAGGTTTCGGACAAAGCTCCATCCTGTCACCATTTCTCTTTAATTTATATGCAGAAGATATTTTCAGTAAGGCTGGACTTCCTGAAAAAGAAGGGATCAAAATTGCTGGACAAATCAACAGTCTTAACTATGTAGACGATACAACACTGATAGCAACAATTATAGATGGAATGAAGGACTTATTATGGAGTTTCGTGAGGGAAAATTAGAACATGGGACCCGTGTGTTGGCACCCTTGAAATTGTTCCAGAAAATGAAGTATTTCTCCCAGAAAATTATTGCAATTACACCTGTTGTTATATACATGTTTATTTTGTTTATGTGCATTGAAAAAAACACAAAATACAGTGGGGAAAAAAGGCAAATTGGACACAATTTCACATAAAACTCCAAAAATGGGCAGGACAAAATTATTGGCACCCTTAACTTAATATTTAGTTGCACACACTTTGGAATAAATAACTGCAATCCATCGCTTCCTATTACCATCACCAATCGTCTTACACCTGGATTTTTGGACCACTCTTCTTTTGAAAACTGCTCCAGGTCTCACATATTGAAGGGTACCTTCTCCCAACAGCAATTTTAAGCTATCTCCACTGGTGTTCAATGGGATTTTCATCCGGACTAATTTTTGGCCACTTCAGAACTCTCCAGCGCTTTGATTACATCCATTTATGCTTGCTTCTTGAAGTATGTTTGCGGTCAGTGTCCTACAGGACCTAGGAAGCAAACTCCGCTTTCGGACACTGAGAACTACACTGCGACCCAAAATCCTTTGGAAATCTTAAGATTTCCTGATGCCTTGCACACATTCAAGGCACCCAGTGCTAGAGGCAGCAAAACAACCCCAAAACATCTTTGAACCTCCACCATATTTGACTGTAAGTAAATACTGTGTTTTTTTCTTTGTAGGTCTCATTCCGTTTTCGGTAAACAGTAGAATGATGTGCTTTACCAAAAAGCTCTATCTTGGTCTCATCTGTCCACAAGACGCTTTCCCAAAAAGATTTTGGATTACTCACGTACATTCTGGCAAACTGCAGCCTAGGTTTTTATGTCTGTCAGCAGTGAGGTCTTCCTGGGTTTCCTGTCATAGCGTTTAACTTCATTCAACTGTCAATGTATAGTTCCTGCTGACACTGATGCACCCTCAGGACACCTTGCATTTCTTTATACCTTGATTGGGGCTGCTAATCCACCATTCACACTATCCTGCATTACAATTTTTCATCAGTTTCATCAGTCTGCCACCCATGTCCAGGGAGATTAGCTACAATGCCTTGGATTTTAAACTTTTTGATTATGTTGCCAACCATGTACAAAGAAACATCATGATCTTTGGAATTGAACCTGTAACCTTGCCATTGTTGATATTTTTTAACAATTTTAGTTATAAAGTCCTCAGACAGTTCTTTGCTTCTCTTTCTGTTCTCCATGCTTAGTGTGGCACATGCAAACACAAAATGCAAAGATTGAGTCAACTTCTCCCCTTTTTATCTGGTTTCAAGTGTGATTTTCTTATTGCCCACACCAGTTACTTGCCAAAGATGAGTTTGAACAAGCATCACATTCTTGAAACAAAGTTCTTTAACCACAATTTTGGAAAGGTGCCCACAACTTTGTCTAGCCTATTTTGGGAGTTTTGGGTGAAATTATGTCCAATTTTCCATTTTAGGGTATGTCCACACGCTGCATTCTTGATTTGACAAAAAAAAGCACCCTCTGGCAGACTTGACAACTGTAAACACTGCGTTTGACAAAAAAAACTGGTGAAAATGCATGCGTTTTCAGTGCATTTTCAATGCATTTTCAATGCTTTTTTTAGAGGAGAAATAAAATAGGATAGGATAATTGATAGATAACTAGAAAAGATAGAAAAATAGAATAGAACATATAGAATAGATAGAAAAAGCATATAGCAAAGATAATAAGAAAGAACGGGTAGAATAGATAGAAAGCAATAACAGAATAGCTTGATAGAGGCATAGGTAGCTTGGACAGCTGTTTTTTAATTTTTTTGGAGTAAAAAAATGACATGGAGTCCCCCTCCACTTTTCATATGCAGCTCAGGACCAGCAGCAGCTGTGGGCTGCAACCCTCAGCTCTCTGCTTTACCTTTCCTTGTTATGAAAAATAGAGGGGATCACACACTTTATTTGATTTATTACATTTTTTTTATATATATATGACGTGGGGTCATATAATGAGCCAAGGTTAACTAAAATCAGCCAAGGTGCAGCAGACAACTGGGGGCTAATATTATTAGGCTGGGAAGGCCCATCGTTATTTGGCCCTTTCCAGCCTAACAATAGCAACCCACAGCCGCCCCAGAAGTGGCGCATTCATAAGACCGTTGCCCTGGTACGGTGGCAGTCGGGATAATAAGGAGGTAATGGCAGCCCACAGCAGCCACTAAGTCCTAAATTAGTGATGCGGTCGTCTATGAAACTCCGCCCCATCACTAATCTGTAAGCGAAAGTAAATAAACACATACACCCCCAAAGTCCTTTATTTGGAATAAAATACAAAAAACACCCTCTTTAACCACTTTATTAACCCCAACACACCCTGAAGGTCCAAAGTAATCAACAAGAGGTCCGACGGCGATTCAACTAGGCTACATCCCTGTCCTGTCACAGCGAGCATCATAGAGCATGAGTGCCCACTGACAGCAGATAGAGACAAAGCCCTGTGATGAGAATGAACTCGGGCAGTAGTGCCAGGCCCGCAGTTCTGACATCAGAGGTTGACTGGAGTTCAATCTCCTCGCGCAGCTCTGTCTCTGTAGAAACCTGATTTGCTGTCACAGGTTAAGGACTCCAGCTGTAACCGGAAATCACCTGAGTGACTGCACCGCTGATGGCGCTGCTCACTTCAGTCACTTAGGTGATTTTTTTCAGCTGTGGCAGTGGCTAACCTGAGTGACGTTACCGCTGATAGCGTAACTCACTTCAGTTGTTGCGTGGAACTCACAGTGGGCTGTCTTGTTCTATTGTGCTCGCTGTGGGTGAGAGATTTTTGTCTTTTATTTCAAATAAAGGATTATTCGGTGTTTGTGTTTATTTACTTTCACATACAGATTAGTGATAAGGGGGTGTCTCATAGACACCTGCCATCACTAAGCTAGGACTTAGTGGCAGCTGTAGGCTGCCATTAAGTCCTTATTGCCCCGATTGCCACCTCACCAGGGCAATCGGGATGAGCCGGGTAAAGTCCCGGAACTGTCGCATCTAATGTATGTGGCAATACCGGGCAGCTGCTGGCTGATATTTTTAGACTGGGGGGGCTCCCAATAACATGGGTCTCCCCAGTCTGAGAATACTAACCCTCAGCTGTAAGGCTTTATCTTGGCTGTGTATCAAAATTGAGGGGGACCGCACGCCGGTTATTTTAAATTATTTATTTTACTGTATGATATAGACCCGCCCACCAGCAGCTGTGATTGGTTGCAGTCAGACAGCTGTCACTCAGCGTGGGAGAGTGTCTGACTGCAACCAATCATAGGCACCGTTGGGCAGGGGAAGCAGTGAATATGAAATAAGCCGAATGAGCGGATGCAGTGAATATGAAATTATCTTAATGAGCATCCGGCACTTTCAGAAGCAGCGGAGGCCACAGGAGCAGTGTGACAGTCACGCCATGATGGTAATCGGTGAGTATGAAGCGGAGAGAGACAGAGAGTGAGCGAGAGAGAGAATGGAGAAAAGTTGGTAACTTGCGTTTTTGTTGACAAAAATGCATCCAAAACGCAGTGCGTTTTGACACACCTTATTCATTTCAATGGGTGACAAAATGTGACTAAAACGCAATGAAGAAGGGACATGCTGCTATTTTTTAGGTAGCGATTTTGACAAATATCTGTCAAAATGCTGCCTAAAAAAAGCAACATGCAGACGGAATTTCTGATTTCTCATAGACGTTGCTGGGGAAGCAAAACACATGCATTTTGTCAATGACACAGGGCAATTTAAAACGCAACCAAAACGGAAAAAAGAAAAGCCATGTGCGCACATGGCCTTAAGGGCCATATACATGCTGCGACATCGCTAACTGTATATCGTCGTGGTCACTGTGTTTGTGACGCACATCCGGCGTCGTTAGCGACATCACAGCGTGTGACAGCTATGTGCGACCTTAAACGATCGCAAAAGAGGTAAAAATCGGTGGTGTGAGAGAGGTCGTTCATTTACTAAAAATCGTTGTCTCGTCAGTAGCGAGGTTGGTCGTCGTTCCTGCTGCAGCACACATCGCTATGTGTGACTCCGCAGGAATATCTCCTTACCTGCAACCGCCGGCAATGAGGAAGGAAGGAGGTGGGCGGGATGTTCTGCCCGCTCATCTCCGCCACTCCGCTTCAATTGGGCAGCCGCTTAGTGACGTCGCTATGACGCCGGTCACAGTGACGTCGCTAGGCAGGTAAGTATGTGTGACTGTTCCTAGCGATGATGTGCGCCACGGGCAGCGATGTGCCCCTGACGCACAACCGACGGGGGCGGGTACGCTCGCTAGCGATCTTGCTAGCGAGATCGCAGCGTGTAAAGTACCCTTTACTCTCCCAGAAAATGGTGACCTGAAAATAATTTTTGTTTTTCATAAACTATTTTTCTTGTGGAAATATAAATAAATAAATAAATCTATATAAATTTAGTATCTTGTCAGACATTTATTTGCAGATTAAAATAAATATATCACAGTCAACAGTGTAAAATAAAAAGCCCTAATTAATACTAAAAGAAAATAATTTTTTGAAAGACAATTTTGAGAGCAAAATAGTCATTTCGTCCCTTAATAAATATCTTGAGGGATTTAGTTCCCAAAAATGGTCACTTCTGTGGAGTTTCCAATATTCTAGTACCTCAGGGGTTCGCAATATAGTGACAGAATACCGTTCTAGCCACATTGGCACTTCAAATTGCACTTTTTCCCTTCTGAGCCTCATGATGTTTTCAGATGGTGCACAACAACATATAGGGTATTGCTGTACTCTGAGGAAATTGTGTAATAAATTGCAGTGTCCATTTTGTTTTATTACCTCTTATAAAAATGAAAAAAAAAATTCAGCTAAATCTACATAATATTGAAGAACCTTAATTTCTAATTTCTGGAGCTATTAAAGAAATCTATGAAACACCTGTGGTAGGAAACTATTCACTAGACTCCGTTTGGGTGTTGTTTCCAAAATGAGGTGTTTGGCTTTTTTCTTTTCCTCTTCTGGAACCTCATGGGCTCTGCAAATGTGCCACGGTGCTTCCAAACTATTCCAGTAAAATGGTGCTCCTTCCCTTCTGAGCCACGCTGGTGTGCAAAAACAGTGGTATATGACAACGTATATGATATCACGTTCTCTGGAAAGAATTAGGCAACAAATTATGGTGTGCTTTTTCGCCTATCCTCCTATAAAAAGTAATAATTTTGGGTCTAAATCCACGTTTTAATTTTAAAAGATGATATTTTGATGTTTATGTTCATTTATTAATTTATATGAAGACGCTGAAGGGTATTCATTCGTCCTAAATAATATTTCAGTAATTTTTAAGGGGTGCACTTTTTAAAATTGTATGATTTTTGAAGTGGATGCCTAATATATTGGCTCCTCAACTCCTTAAAGCAGTCCTGGGCAAGGGGCGGCCCGCGGGCCACATCCGGCCCGCCTACTCTCTGTGACCGGCACGCCTGGCTCAGGGCGTCCTTTCTGGCCGGTCAGTGATGAGGGCAATCTGACCTGTTGTCCGGAGCTCCAGGCTTCGGGAGGCGCGTGGTCAGATTGCCCTCATCACACGCTGCGTGCCGGGTAGGAAACAGAGGACAGATCCTGCAGCTCTGCACAGTCAGTGCAGGCAGCAGGACGCAGGAATCACTCCTCTGTTCCCTCCGGCAGCTTTCTCTGTGACACACGCGCGCCCTGATATCGTCAGTACGGCGAGCGTGTGTCATTTGAAAAGTTCCCGCCCGGCAGGAGAAGCTGCTGCAGCAGCGGGGGCTGTATGGAGAGAAGCAGCGGCTCCTAGGAATACAGCATCTGTGCAGCCTGGGCATGTGAAAGAGAAGCTGCTCAGCGTACTCTCGTACGGAGGTGCCTGAGGAGGGGACAATAAGAAGAGAGGTGAGTGGTTACTAGTAACCTGCGGGGGTTAACTGTTGATAAATATTTGGGGTGTAGTGGTTTAGTATATGGGAATGTAGTTTTACAGGTGTGGGATATGGGGGGGGGTGTAGTGGTCTAGTATATAGTGGTGTAGTGGTGTAGTATAATACAGGTGTATGTAGGGGTGTAGTGGTGTGGTATAATACAGGTGTATATAGGGGTATAGTGGTGTAGTATAATACAGGTGTATATAGGGGTGTAGTGGTGTAGTATAATACAGGTGTATATAGGGGTGTAGTGGTTTAGTATAATACAGGTGTATATAGGGGTGTAGTATAATACAGGTGTATATAAGGGTGTAGTGATGTAGTATAATACAGGTGTATATAGGGGTGTAGTGGTGTAGTATAATACAGGTGTATATAGGGGTGTAGTGGTGTAGTATATAGGGGTGTATATAGGGGTGTAGGGGTGTAGTATATAGGGGTGTAGGGGTGTAGTATATAGGGGTGTATATAGGGGTGTAGTGGTGTAGTATATAGGGGTGTATATAGGGGTGTAGTGGTGTAGTATATAGGGGTGTATATAGGGGTGTAGTATATAGGGGTGTATATAGGGGTGTAGTGGTGTAGTATAATACAGGTGTATATAGGGGTGTAGTGATGTAGTATAATACAGGTGTATATAGGGGTGTAGTATAATACAGGTGTATATAGGGGTGTAGTGGTGTAGTATATAGGGGTGTATATAGGGGTGTAGGGGTGTAGTATATAGGGGTGTAGTATATAGGGGTGTATATAGGGGTGTAGTATATAGGGGTGTATATAGGGGTGTAGTGGTGTAGTATAATACAGGTGTATATAGGGGTGTAGTGGTGTAGTATAATACAGGTGTATATAGGGGTGTAGTGGTGTAGTATAATACAGGTGTATATAGGGGTGTAGTGGTGTAGTATAATACAGGTGTATATAGGAGTGTAGTGGTGTAGTATAATACAGGTGTAGTATAATACAGGTGTATATAGGGGTGTAGTATAATACAGGTGTATATAGAGGTGTAGTGGGTGTAGTATAATACAGGTGTATATAGAGGTATAGTGGTGTAGTATAATACAGGTGTATATAGGGGTGTAGTGGTGTAGTATAATACAGGTGTATATAGAGGTGTAGTGGTGTAGTAGAATACAGGTGTATATAGGGGTGTAGTGGTGTAGTATAATACAGGTGTATATAGAGGTGTAGTGGGTGTAGTATAATACAGGTGTATATAGGGGTGTAGTATAATACAGGTGTGTATATAGTGGTGTAGTATAATACAGGTGTATATAGGGGTGTAGTATAATACAGGTGTATATAGGGGTGTAGTGGTGTAGTATAATACAGGTGTATATAGGGGTGTAGTATATAGTGGTGTAGTATATAGAGGTGTAGTTTATTACAGGTGTAGTGTATAGGGATGTATATTACAGGTGTAGTGTATAGGGATGTATATTACAGGTGTAGTATGTGGCGGGTGTAGTGGTGTAGTATATGGGGATTGTGTGTGCATGTATTTATACATTGTGTGTATGTGTATATATATTATCTACACACACAATATATATGTGTGTGTGTGTGTGTGTGTGTATGTGTATATATATATATTATATAGTAGAACCGAGTTAATTATATTAGTCCAGCCCTCTAAAACCATCCCAACTTCTCATGCGGCCCCATGGGAAAATTAATTGCCCACCCCTGCCTTAAAGGCTCTAGAGGACTGTATTGGTCACAAAAAGTTGATTTCTGATTGATTTCTGTTTTAGGCCAGGTTCAGATGAGTGCATTTGTATACACACCACAATGCCCGAATTAACCATGGGTTTCCAACCTAAAATTACAGCCTTATACAGCTTACATCTATGAGGCCCATTTTACTCAGACACCTTTTAAAGGAAAATAACCAGTAGGATTTTCTTATATAAAGTAAAGTCAGTTCCATACTGGCGCTAGCATGGTGAATTAATCATACCTTCAGTTTCCAGATTGGATGTTTGACTGCATACAAAAAGTTATCAAAAGTCCAGAAATTAGTGCATTGCTTGAATGATGTGTGCAGCCGGGTAAGCCTTTGCGGGGCGCGTCCTCGGTGTATATTCCTCCTCCTAAGTTCTCCTGGCTTGCCCAATTCGCTTTATTTAAATTTTGCGCCGCAACAACATTCCAGTTCTGATAATTTTATAAAGATAAACAAAATGTACACATAGGCCTGTGGTGTATGGACTCACATGTTACACTTACATGGTGTATGCACATATTAATCTTTTATTTCAACAAATTGTTGTGTATCTAGTTTTTGATTTGGATAACGCTTTCATCCACTAATATCAATTTATATATAATTTCTTTGAAAAAAAAATAACTTTGATCCAAAGTTGCAGGTGCATGCATGTGTAAAACGCTGAGTGGCATTTTTACAGTTTTCCAGGTGTCTACTTTCAGAAAATATATAATTATGGGGGTTAAATAACTTTTTTATATTTTATAATTTAGGTTTTATTTGTACAATTAAAAAGTACAAAAAATGTTCTTGCTTCAGAGGCACAAATTATTGAAAAGACCCTGGCAATGACCTTCGAGAGAAAGGTGCCAGCAGACAAGGACCTGCAATGAACCGCCATTTATATATTCACCGCATAGAGACAATCTAAACTAGAATCCAAAAATTGGAATTAAAAAAAACCAAAACACATTTGGTACTTACAGTATGTGTTTGTAATTGTCTGTATATGTCACAATTGCAGCCCATCCAGTATTTCCAGCTAGATTAAATATTGGTTTGCTCAACATTCTCCATTAATATAATATGTTGCCACTAATTATTATAATTACATTGTAGACATAACAGTTTGTAAGAAATTTCGGAAAGCTTTTAAAGAAAACAAGAGTTGTCACATGTCAGTGTTTATTATATAGCCGGCATTAGAGAGAAAAAATTTATAGAAACGTGTTGGCTCCTGAGGGCACCATGACGGATCTTATTTGTATTACTTTCTATAAGACTCTTATATAACTCCGTAATTGGTCTTATATATTACAATAATGTATAATGTAAGAAACTCAACACCAATAAATCATTATGAGCTAAAATTATAGATGGAAATATTATTTCTAAAATCAAGGACTGACTCGCTGCAGTCAAAACGTCATGTCATAGATACAATTGGGTTTTTTAAAAGAAAGTTGTTTGAATAATTAATAGAACTATTTCTAAAAAAAAACATATATGATTATGCATAAAAAATTATATATGATTATGCAAAAAGGCACAGGGATGTGAAATTTTGGTGTCATCATTTTATGTACGTGAAGATCGGTAATGTATAAAGGATGGAGTTTGAGTCATGTATACAAAAAGTATCTGCGCCTTACGAATATACACCCCACATAAAGAGCTCAAAAATTGTGCAAGCGATAACAATCACTGCTGCTGAGTGACTAAACATGAAAAAAAGAGGATATTACCACTGCGCTAATGAACTCTTAGGCTTCTTTCACATTGCGTTTTTCCCTACGTCCACAGGTCCCGTCGGAGGATCCGTCCGAATCGCCCCTCCCCCACTCTGCAAACCGTGTTCCGGACGCGTGCGCCCGGCAGGGCCATTCAATGTAATGCAGCGCACTGCGTTAGCGTGTGCTCTGTTTTGTGCCATATTTGCACATATACGTTTTCTGCAGACGGACACCAGAACGTAGTGGACTACGTTCGGGTGTCCATCTGCAGAAAACGTATATGTGCAAAAATGGCACAAAACAGAGCACACGCTAATGCAGTGCGCTCCATTATAGTGAATGGCCCTGCCGGGCGCATGCGTCCGGAACACGCTTTGCAGAGTGGGAGAGGGGCGATTCGGACGGATCCTCCGACGGGACCTGTGGACGTAGAAAAAAACGCAATGTGAAAGGAGTACTGTGGTCAAGATAAGATAAATAAACAAACCACAGAAGAACATTTTAGGTATAACCAAAATAATAATACACTGCCCAAAGGCACTCACTGCGACCATGTATGACCGGGAGTGTAGATCAGGAAGCCTCCAGAATCAGGCTGGTAGCGATCGGTATTGTGCAGAAAAAAAGCTTTCAGAGTTGATTCTGAGTGAACTCCTGTTACGGAGTGCTCAGCAAATTAGTGTTTGTAATTGCACCAACCTCGGAGGGGGACATCAGTGCGGGGTACTGTGAGGGTGGAAGAAACTAGTCAGTTTCGAAACGCGTCGGATTGGCCCTTGCAGGCTGCCGTACTCAGTGGTGATGTCACCCCTCCTGCTTCTGCATTCCTGCATTGAATGCTTTACTGTGTTGGGGGTGCCGACGGCCGAGGCGTCTAGGAGCAGCATCGTGCCCAGCACACCAGGGGCTCGCTCTACTGTGCTGGGATAGACCCTCACAGTACCCCGCACCGAGGTCCCCCTCCAAGGTTGGTGCAATTACAAGCACTAATTTGCTGAGCACTCCGTAACAGGAGTTCACTCAGAATCAACTCTGAAAGCTTTTTTTTTTCTGCACACTACCGATTCCTACCAGCCTAATTCTGGAGGCTTTCTGATCTACACTCCCGGTCATACATGGTCGCAGTGAGTGCATTTGGGCAGTGTATTATTATTTTGGTTATACCTAAGGTGTTCTTCTGTGGTTTATTTATTTATCTTATCTTGACCACAGTATAAGAATTAATTAGCGCAGTGGGTAGTATCCTTTCTCTTTTTTGGAGTTTCAGTCATGACTGCCTTCGAAAAAAACATACACAAGCAGCAAGCCTTTGCTTAAAGGAGTTGTCCAGTCTTCCAATGAAAGTCTGTACTAGTATGTGACTACAGACTTCTGAATCCTTACAGCACGTACACTGCAGGTTCTCTGGCGTTGCCCATGAGAGCGGGTGGTCATGTCACCACATGTGTGCTATTTACATACATGCGGTTATATGCTGACTAGAAGTTATAAGCCTCGCTCAATACAAGTGACTTGAGCAAGACTGAGTACATCTAGTTGGAATGTGTCCGTTAGTATGTAAAACACATATTTGAGGTCATGTGACCGCCTACTCTCACCGGCTAGACCAGAGAACCAGCAGTGCAGGCGCAATAAAGATTCAGACGTCTGTAGTCACATAGAGTGACTGTAGACTTTTATCAGAAGTACGGACAACTACTTTAAGATCCATTTAGTTGGTCAGTTTTCTGCCCCTAAAACGAGTGCTGATTGACTATATACAAGTTACAAGTCAATTAATGCTTGGTTACAGGCCTGTTAACACAGGCCAGTGCAAATTCATGCATAGTTTCAGCAGCAAATCTCGTTTACATGCGGCGATCTGCTGCCAAGAACACCTTTATTTATTGGCATAAATGATCCAACAAACCGAAGAATTAGCAATATGCTTATTCATTCCTTGATAAGAAACATGTTTACATGGCCTGAGTGTTCTTTAAGAACATTTGTTGATTTTGGCCAGTGTAGATAGACAGCAAGAGACTGAAATGTGTTGGAATTTTTTTTTATTGTAATTCTTTTTTTTAAACCAAATTATAGGTACCTGGGAAATCCTTTAAATTGTGATATAGTAGAGAATTAGATTTTCTTTTATGATTTTTTTTTTTTATCTCCTATGAACAAAAGTGTCCTTAACAACTTTATGTAAATCTGGGATTATTCAGAGCACCAATAGGTTTGGGCAACTAACTCTGCTTAAGAACTCAAATGACCTAAACTGTTTAGCAGAAGAAGGAACCAGGACTCCAGTGTTATTTGGTTACAACATGATGTCTGGGTGCAAACTCCGGTAAGTAGGTTTTACCTTTTATATTGGGAATTTTTTTTACATTTATTTTCTCAATGCCAATTCAGACAAGATCGCCTTTCTCATTAGTAGGTCTATATCATGCATTGTGATTGTTCTCATAAGGATCCCAGGAGTTGACTTGTGGTCACCGATAACATCCAGACTCTTCGGATCTCAGCATACTACTGCAAGAACAACTTTAGTTACAGTGTGCACAGGGATTGCTCTGCATGACATTTCATTTATTTTTTTATTCTCATGATGGCCACATACAGGATCTAGCAACCAAATAACTACATACATGTTGAGTCAATATCTATACAGTCATATGCTAAAGTTTAGACAAATGGAAAAGTATCATAAAGGAATATAAAATTTGGAGTGTACATAGTGTTTGGCATCTTTTGAGCATTTTGTAAGGCTAACTGCCTCAAATTTTTCAAACTCTTGTGGCAGAGTCCAAGGGTATTCCATTGTTGTTTTCGCTTCACAGCATGCTTGAAATCTTGTATGTTGAATAATGTACAATTCTAAGGATCATAAAAGCATTATGGACCCACTAGATAGCGAACAAATACCACTTGGGGTTTAAACCAAAGAGAAAAACGAGAAAAGAACTCCACGTGTGAATCAACAATGACAAGCAGTCATCAAAGTATGGATGCTGCTCACCTAAGATGGTTGTTTGGCAGGCACAATGTTGAAAAAGGCTATAGTGTGTCCACCACCAGGCCGCTGCACCGACTGCTGGTTCCAGATACATAAGGATGGAAGTTAGGAAATTTGAACCAAATGGAGAAATGTTGCGGTATTGTCTGGGCACTGTCTTGAAGGAAGACTAACAGAATCAGAGAAAAATTTATTTGGACTACGCATTACGAGGATGATCCCTGATGAAGGGGACAGAACGTGTAGTCTAAATAAACATTACTCCTCTTTTGATTCCGTTTGTTTCCCTTCACGGCAGTGTCCAGACAATACTGCAACATTTCTGTGTTTGGAGTTAAACCACGGAGCCTGAAGGTTTGTGAATTATTCTCCCTTAACCTCCCATAAGGAGGTAATGGATTTCCCCATATGATGTCTTCAGGTTGCATCCTCGAGAGTAGTCTGATAGCAAAAGTACTGAAACAGTACGCAAAATGCATAGTCAAATGGACCAAGGGTTCACAAGGTTGATTTTTGCCTGTGATTGGAAACAGCAGTCAAGTGACTTGAACAGTATGCCATCTGCTCAAGTCATCTGATCATCGTCACCTACCACAGGTCAAATTGGTTCTGTTGCTGTTGGAACAGTGACGTCTCTTTTTCCTGAGTCAGCACCTATCATTGTGTGACCTGCGCACAATCAAGGTAGGTTCCAGTAGGTGAATATCTTTTTTTTTTTTTTTTTTTTTTTTTTTTTACAACTTCAAGATCCAAGTGAACTTTTTGTTTTCCCCATACAACCCCTTTAAGGCAGGAAGAGTTTAGAAGTAGGCAATATAATGGTAGGGGACAGTATCATGGTATGGGGAGTGAGTTGAAAATTGTGTGGAAATTGATGCATCCACTACTGAACCAATGTTACCATCTGTACGTGGATTATTTCTACACCAGCATCCCACTATTCAAATCCTTCTCTTTCAGAGGTACTTCTGCATGTGGTACTGTGTACACAAAAAACAGAGAGACCTCCCTAAGTCGCTAACTGGTCATCTACTCAGGTTGAGAGCAGGGCTCAATGTAGCAACTGCATGCTTCTGGCCAAGTAAAAAGACAAGAGGGATGTCCTTATCTTAACCACAATACATGTAAATGGGAGATTTACCTTTGTACTGGTAGCAGTACCTCTACATAGACCCCCAAGCCAAAGTGCACTCTGGGGTACAATAACCGCATAAGAGGAGTTGAGCTCTGTGACCAAGTCCTGAAATCTTACATGCAACATATAAGAATATGGCAAAAAAAGCCTGTCTGTTCACATCATGTATAACCCTTATGTACCATCATGATGTGCAGGCCAGAGTGGCACATTCTGAAAAGAAGGCGGCTGCAAAAAAAAAAAATGCGCTCTGTTTCAAAAGGATAATAAGAAAGCACACCAATTATCATCAGTGCGACTCTTGTCCTGACAAACCTGGACTGTGCATGAAATCGTGCTTCAAAGGGATAACACATCCATCAATTTTTGTTATTAGGTCTAATTTACCCTGTTATATTACACCATCTTCTTACAGCCTTGTGTACTCAGCACATCTTACATATGACAGCACATAAAAAGAAATTAAAATACTCGTAAAACCGAATAAAACTACTAGAATGAGGTCCAGAAATATTCAGAGTGGCACAAGTTTTAGCATTTTAGCTGCTTACAAAAACATAATCAAGATGCAGCTTTATAAACAATATGGGATTAATGTGCAGACACTCAGCTATATTTTGATGGTATTCACATCCTAATTGGAGTAAGGGCTTAGGAATTACAGCTCTTCAATATGTAACTGCCTCATTTTCAAGGGACCAAACTTAATTTGACAATTATTTCAAAAGCTCTTTAATGGGCTAGTCCCTATTACCCCATAGTCAGGCAGATAAAAGGTCTGGTGCTGATTCCAGTTGTGGCATTTGCATTTGGAAGCTGTTGCTGTGAACCCACAACATGTGGTTAAAAGAGCTCTCAATGGAAGAGAAACATACCATCGTTAGGCTGAAAAATGAAGAAATTCATCAGTGAAAGAGAGCAGAAATGTTATGCGTGGCAAAAAAAGAAGTGCACATGTGAGCATGGGAACTCAAAAAGGCCTGGACTTCCACGGTAGACAACAGTGGTGGATGATCGCAGAATCCTTTAACAACATCCCCACAAGTGAAGAACACACTCTAGGAAGTAGGTGTTTCAGTATCCAAGTCTACCATAAAAAGAAGACTTCATTAGTAGCAATGAGCAAACCCGTTGAAGTTTGGGTCAGGTTCACATACATCCAGCCATAAACAGAGCACTTCCAGTAGAAGACGGGGTTTGTTCATTTTTTTTGTACACACTACATCCGATAACAATGATTTTACCCCAAGCTAGTCAGAGACTGCAAGCAGGTCATACTGTGCCGAGCCCCGAGTGTACCCGAGCACACCAATGCTCGCTCAAGTGTTTTGCATACATAAATCACCCGTATGCCAAACTCAAACACTGATTTTTTTTTTCTAAGGAAGCAGGAAAGGGTTGAACATTATTTGAATATATAAAGACGTTAAATACCCTAACTTCGATGGGTGAAAACTCCTTTAGTGCCCAAGGTGCTTTTAATTTTCATGTGGAAAACCCACACATGACAGTTTTTCAGTAATTTCTGCTTAAAAAAACAAAATTGTTAAAAATTTGACTAAAATTTTATATTTATTTCCATCATAGACTCAATTATACTAATGCTGGATTTTGTAAGTTTGCCGGAGCTGCTATTCTAAATGTGCTACAAGGACAACAGTTTCCAAACTATGTGGCCCAGTTTGGGAATTCTCAGCCTGAAAATATATTAGACTGGGTACCAATTAATACCATTACCACGGATCAAGCTGACGTTCAGGTAATTTCACCCTCTGTATATAAAATAGAGATGAAACCCACATCTGATGAAAATATAAAGTTTTATTACTGCCAAATATTTTGTTGCTTTTTATTTTTATTTTCTTAAAGTCATTATTACTATGTAAAGCTTTTAGCCTATGTGCACAGTGTCTTTTAGATGGCGGCACAGCCACTGAGTTTCCCCAGCCGGATCTTTTTCTGAAGTGGCTTTGCTGGTATTGCCATCATTCTTGCGATGGTTCTTACTCTACACCCTGAAGAATGAGCGTCTCACTTCTAACTGGGTTTCCAAACTTTTAAATGACGTGATATAAGACTGAACATGTGTACAGTAATAACGTTGTGACATTGTTTTGCACTATGTTCATTTTATGTGGAACACATTTTCAGGTGGAATCGGCCTGCCAAAGACGTGTGCACAATAGATGGCCAGATTGCATCTGCCAGATTGGGAAAACAACGATCTGACTGATATAGGCAGATTGAGACCCCTACCTTTATGTCGCTTACATGCTCTACCAGCCATATGTAAAGAATTGGTGTTCAAGAGACAACCCCTTTAAATGGGTCACACAAGTATTTCTTCAAATATCTTCTACATTTACAGTGAATAGTTCTTTGGGTACTTTAGGTCATTTTTTTTTTTCTTATTTTAATCAACTTATTCCTGTAGGTCTCCGACATTCAGCTATGAGAGACAGTCATGAGCCACATTCAGCTCTGAAAGACTGTCCTGAGCCACATTCAGCTCTGAGAAAGGGTTGCGGGCCACATTCAGGTCTAAGAGATGGTTGCGAGCCACTTTCAGCTTTGAGAGAGGGTCACGAGCCACATGCAGCCGCCCCCTAAGAATAGTGATACCCACAGACCACATTACCAGTGCAATGACAGCCAAAATTTTGGACAAAAATCACACAGAGGCAGTGTAGCAAGATCCAGGTGTCAAAACCTTATCCCTTTCAGATATACTCTTCTATATTGGGCTACTCACACAAGTCACCATCTGGAGATTTGTCCTTCATAGCTGTTTAATAGACCAGGTGCTTATGCACCAAATTAGAAGACAGCCACAAGCCACACATCACAGACCCGCGAGCTATATGTGGCTCTCGAGCATCAGGTTGGGGAACCCTGCTCTAGCTTATGGTCAGTAATCCCCTTTACCCTTTCCCACTCCAGCAAATTTTCATTTATTACTTTTTTCCAAGAATCATCAGGGCCTGTTTTTTGGCTGGACAACTTAGTAGTTTTGATTGATGCAATTCTTTTTACTGTGCAATAGGCAGAAGCAAATGGTTAACAAAAATGCTATACTATACTGTCTGGTTTTTTTTCCCTTTTTTTGTTTTGTATTGTTATATAATATGTTTTATTTTGAAGTTTTGATCACTTTTTGATGCACCTCTTAAAAAAAAAAATGCAATAATCGAAACCTGCAATTCTGTCTTCTTAATGTGTTCTCTTTTTAGTTTAATGAATAATATATTTCTTTGTCGCTCCATTGGGAGACCCAGACAATTGGGTGTATAGCTTCTGCCTCCGGAGGCCACACAAAGTATTACACTTAAAAGTGTAACCCCTCCCCTCTGCCTATACACCCTCCCGTGCATCACGGGCTCCTCAGTTTTTATGCTTTGTGTTGAAGGAGGCACACATGCACGCAAGCTCCACATTTTAGTCAGTAGCAGCTGCTGACTTTATCGGATGGAAGAAAAGAGGGCCCCTAACAGGGCCCCCGGCATGCTCCCTTCTCACCCCACTTTGGTCGGCGGTGCTGTCAAGGTTGAGGTACCCATTGCGGGTACAAAGGCTGGAGCCACATGCTGTTATCCTTCCCCATCCCTTAGGGGCTCTGGGTGAAGTGGGATCCTAACCGGTCACCATGCACTGGATGATCCCTCCGCAGGGATCCCGCAGGGATCCCTCCGCAGCCCCTGGGGGAATCTGACGGACAGGAGACCGGGTATCGTCAGGGACAGGCCCTGCTCCTCTGAGGTACTCTGTGTCCCCTTGGGGACGGCGCATAGAGCGCCTGTGTAACGGATGCTGCAGCACCTGCCGGGTGTTTTGCGTCGCCGGGACTACCGCGCCGGCCGCGCTTGTTTGCCGGCCGCGCTAACAAATTTAGTCCCCGGCTTTTGCGGCCTAGTACCGCAAACTCCCGCCCCCGGGCCTGCCAGTCAGGGATAAGGGCGGGACGCTAGACTACATGTCAGCGGTGAGGGCTGGAGCATACTGAGGTATCCTCCTCCCCCCTCACTGAGCACTACGGGGCACCAGATTCCCGCACTTTCTGAGGCACGCCCACGGCTCCCTCCTCCTCTCAGAACGCTGGCAGCCATTGCTAGCAGCACTTCTGCCGCTGGAGAACTTCAGAGAGGAGACAACAGCCGAGCTCCACAGCTCTGGGAGGCCCAGGCAGGGAATCTGGTGGTCACACAACCGCTGAGGGCGGTCGGTAAGCCGCACCTATTAGGTGCTGGCCCCCCTGGGTGCCGAAGTGTATATTTATATGCTTATATTGTATACATTTACTTTAGTCGGCCGCACTATTTGCTTTTCGCTATATACCCTCACTGATTGCTCTAAGAGGAGACAACAGCATGTCGTCCGCAAAAAGCAAGGGTGCCAAGGCACAGGCTTATTTTGCAACCTGTACCTCTTGTGCGGCTATGCTACCTGCAGGTTCCACCTACCCTCATTGTGTGCAATGCTCGGCCCCTGTGACACTCACTCAGCCGGAGCCTCAGCCACTGGTGGGACCCTCGGCCCACGTAGAACCACCGGCTGCCACTGTCCAGGTGGCAGGGACAGAGTTTGCAGTGTTGGCTGACAAACTTTCTGAGTCACTTTCTCAATCCATGGCTCAGTCTATGGACAGATGGTCTGCTAAGATACTAGAAGCTTTGCAGTCCAGACCGGTAACACAGGCCCCGGGCACTGTTGAATCATTGCCCCCAGACCCCCATCGGTCGGCGCAGCAAAGTGCTCCTGGGGTGACTCCTAGGTCCCACGGTGAGGACTCCGACACGGACCGCAGTCCCAGACCGGCTAAGCGGGCTCGCTGGGAGCTTCCCTCGACTTCATCACACTGCTCAGGGTCTCAGCATGAGGACTCTCTGGACGATGAAGCGGAGGTGGCAGATCAGGGCTCTGATCCTGACGCCGCTCTCAACCCTGATACGCCTGAAGGGGACGCCATAGTAAACGACCTTATAGTGTCCATCAATCAGGTGTTAGAACTTTCTCCTCCAACTCTTCCGATTGAGGAGTCAGCTTCTCAGCAGGAGAAATTCCAATTTAGGTTTCCCAAACGTACACGGAGTGCGTTTCTTGATCACTCCAACTTCAGAGATACAGTCCAGAAACACCGAGCTTTTCCGGACAAGCGCTTTACTAAGCGCCTTAATGACACACGTTACCCCTTTCCCCCTGACGTAGTTAAGGGTTGGGCTCAGTGTCCCAAGGTGGATCCTCCGGTCTCTAGATTGGCGGCTAGATCCATAGTTGCAGTGGCAGATGGTTCATCGCTCAAGGATGCCACTGACAGGCAGATAGAGCTCCTGATGAAATCCATCTATGAAGCTATAGGCGCGTCATTTGCTCCGGCATTCGCAGCCGTATGGGCACTCCAAGCTATATCAGCTTGTCAGGCTGAGATTAATGCAGTCACACGTGCCTCTACTCCGCAGGTTGTGTCTTTAACCTCTCAGGCGTCGGCTTTTGCGTCCTACGCCATGAATGCCGTCCTGGACTCTGCGAGCCGTACAGCGGTAGCATCCGCCAATTCGGTGGCAGTTCGCAGGGCCATGTGGCTACGCAAATGGAAGGCAGACTCTGCTTCCAAGAAGTTCTTAACAGGTTTGCCATTTTCTGGCGACCGTCTGTTTGGCGAGCAATTGGATGAAATCATTAAACAATCCAAGGGAAAGGACTCGTCCTTACCCCAGTCCAAACCAAACAGACCTCAACAACGGAAGATACAATCGAGGTTTCGGTCCTTTCGGCCCTCAGCCAGGTCTTAATTCTCCTCGTCCGACAGGCCACAGAAGGGCCAGAGGAACTCTGATTCATGGCGGTCTAAGTCACGTCCTAAAAAGACTGCCGGAGGAACCGCTCCCAAAGCGGCCTCCTCATGACTTTCGGCCTCCCCAAACCGCATCCTCGGTCGGTGGCAGGCTCTCTCGCTTTTGCGACGCCTGGTTGCCACATGTCCAAGACCGATGGGTGAGAGACATTCTATCTCACGGTTACAGGATAGAGCTCAGCTCTTGTCCCCCGACTCGTTTCTTCAGAACATCTCCGCCCCCCGAGCGAGCCGATGCTCTTTTTCAGGCGGTGAGCACTCTGAAGGCAGAAGGAGTGGTGATCCCTGTTCCCCTTCAGGAATGGGGTCACGGTTTTTACTCCAACTTGTTTGTGGTGCCAAAAAAGGACGGATCTTTCCGTCCCATTCTGGACCTCAAACTGCTCAACAAACACGTGAAAACCAGGCGGTTCCGGATGGAATCTCTCCGCTCCGTCATCGCCTCGATGTCCCAAGGAGACTTCCTAGCATCAATCGACATCAGGGATGCTTACCTCCACGTGCCGATTGCACCAGAGCATCAGCGCTTCCTGCGTTTCGCCATCGGGGACGAACACCTTCAGTTCGTGGCACTGCCTTTCGGCCTGGCGACAGCCCCACGGGTCTTCACCAAGGTCATGGCAACAGTGGTAGCAGTCCTACACTCTCAGGGCCACTCTGTGATCCCTTACTTAGACGATCTTCTAGTCAAGGCCCCCTCCCGGGTGGCATGCCAACACAGCCTGAACACTGCTCTGGAGACTCTCCAGAGGTTCGGGTGGATCATCAATTTCCCAAAGTCAAAATTGACACCGACCCAATCGCTGACTTATCTCGGGATGGAGTTTCATACTCTCTCAGCGATAGTGAAACTTCCGCTGGACAAACAGCGTTCACTACAGACAGGGGTGCAATCTCTCCTTCGAGCCCAGTCACACCCCTTGAGGCGCCTCATGCACTTCCTAGGGAAGATGGTGGCAGCAATGGAGGCAGTTCCATTTGCGCAGTTTCATCTGCGTCCACTCCAATGGGACATTCTCCGCAAATGGGACAGGAGGTCGACGTCCCTAGACAGGAACGTCTCCCTTTCTCGGGCAGCCATGGCCTCCCTTCAGTGGTGGCTTCTTCCCACTTCTTTGTCGAAGGGAAAATCCTTCCTGCCCCCATCCTGGGCTGTGGTCACGACGGACGCGAGTCTGTCAGGGTGGGGAGCGGTCTTCCTCCACCACAGGGCTCAGGGTACCTGGACTCAGCCAGAGTCCTCCCTTCAGATCAATGTTCTGGAGATAAGGGCAGTGTACCTAGCCCTAAAGGCGTTCCAGCCGTGGCTGGAAGGCAGGCAGATCCGAATTCAGTCGGACAACGCCACGGCGGTGGCGTACATCAACCACCAAGGCGGCACACGCAGTCGTCAAGCCTTCCAAGAAGTTCGGCAGATTCTGCTGTGGGTGGAAGCCACAGCCTCCACCATCTCCGCAGTTCACATCCCGGGCGTAGAAAACTGGGAAGCAGACTTTCTCAGTCGCCAGGGCATGGACGCAGGGGAATGGTCTCTTCACCCGGACGTGTTTCAAGAGATCTGTTGCCGCTGGGGAACGCCGGACGTCGACCTAATGGCGTCCCGGCACAACAACAAGGTTCCGGCATTCATGGCACGGTCTCAAGATCACAGAGCTCTGGCGGCAGGCGCATTAGTTCAGGATTGGTCGCAGTTTCGACTGCCTTATGTATTTCCTCCTCTGGCACTGCCCAGAGTGCCGCCGCGCCATCCTCATCGCCCCAGACTGGCCGAGGAGGTCGTGGTACCCGGATCTGTGGCATCTCACGGTGGGTCAACCGTGGGCACTACCAGACCGACCAGACTTGCTGTCTCAAGGGCCATTTTTCCATCTGAATTCTGCGGCCCTCAACCTGACTGTGTGGCCATTGAGTCCTGGATCCTAGCGTCTTCAGGGTTATCTCAAGAGGTCATTGCCACTATGAGACAGGCCAGGAAACCAACGTCCGCCAAGATCTACCACAGGACGTGGAGGATCTTCTTGTCCTGGTGCTCTGATCAGGGTTTTACTCCCTGGCCGTTTGCCTTGCCCACTTTTCTGTCCTTCCTTCAATCCGGAATGGAAAAGGGTTTGTCTCTCGGCTCTCTTAAGGGACAAGTCTCGGCGCTCTCCGTGTTTTTTCAAAAGCGTCTAGCCAGGCTTCCGCAGGTACGCACGTTCCTGCAGGGGGTTTGCCACATAGTCCCTCCTTACAAGCGTCCGCTAGAACCCTGGGATCTTAACAGGGTGCTAACGGCTCTTCAGAAATCACCTTTCGAGCCGATGAGGGATGTTTCTCTTTCACGCCTTTCGCAAAAGGTGGTCTTCCTAGTGGCAGTCACATCACTTCGGAGAGTGTCTGAGCTAGCTGCTCTGTCATGCAAAGCCCCCTTCCTGGTGTTTCACCAGGATAAGGTGGTTCTGCGTCCGGTCCCGGACTTTCTCCCTAAGGTGGTATCCCCTTTTCATCTCTTTTTATAGAGGTATTCTTTTACCCACCCAGGGACTGCTTTTGGACGTCCCAATTGTCTGGGTCTCCCAATGGAGCGACAAAGAAGAAGGGAATTTTGTTTACTTACCGTAAATTCCTTTTCTTCTAGCTCCTATTGGGAGACCCAGCACCCGCCCCTGTTCCCTTCGGGCTGTTGTTCTTTTGTGTACACATGTTGTTCATGTTGAATTGTTCTTTGGTTCATGGTTTTCAGTTCTCCGAACATCCTTCGGATTGAATTTACCTTAAGACCAATTTATAAGTTTCCTCCTTCCTGCTTTTGCACCAAAACTGAGGAGCCCATGATGCACGGGAGGGTGTATAGGCAGAGGGGAGGGGTTACACTTTTAAGTGTAATACTTTGTGTGGCCTCCGGAGGCAGAAGCTATACACCCAATTGTCTGGGTCTCCCAATAGGAGCTAGAAGAAAAGGAATTTACGGTAAGTAAACAAAATTCCCTTCTTTGATAGATCTGCCTTTTACGGATGTAACAATTCTAAATATATTTCTCTATTTTTTAAACTGGAAGAATGGGGGTTGATTCATATCTTTAGATTTTAAAACATTTAACCTTATTTTTTGATCACTTGCTGTAAATACAGTAAATACTACAATACCATAGTATTGAGGTATGTGCAGAGAAAGCAACATTCTCCTATAAAGACCAGACTTATGACTGAGCTTCGTAGGAGGACCAAGTTGGCAGAGATGGGTGTTTTCAGCAGGTCCACAGCTTCTTTAACAACCCATTGGTACCCTGTAGTTGTGTTGCGTGAGGAGGCTGACGGGAGGTGGTATGTTACATACACGCAGCGGTAATGAGTTTACTTAAATGCCTTTATCAGAGATTGATAGAATTTAAATGGTTAAAAAAAAAACCTCAGAAGGTATCCATATCCTTTAATAATAAAATCTAGCATTAACCCCTTCCCAACCAGTTGATTTTCTGGTTTTGCGCTTTCGCCCCCCCCCACCCTCTTTCAAAACCTATAACCTTTTTATTTTTCCGTCAATCTAGAAAAAAAAACAAAACATTTTTACTTGTGTCATCACTTAATTTTTGGTAGATGGGGCTTTATGAGGGCTTGTTTTTTGCGCTCTGAGCCATTTATTGTTATTGGTTCCATATTAGAGTATATACAATGTTTTAATTGCCTCTTATTACACTTTTGTGCGCTGTTGAGGTGGGTGAAGAAAACACAATTCTGGCATTTTGATTTTGTTTTTTCTCATTATGCCATTTACTAATCAAGTTAATGGGAACCAACCACCAGGATTTTGCTATACCTGTTTCATGGATGAAATCCAGGCATACCTGTTGTTGAAAGATTGGATGCTTGATTGCTGAAATATCTGTAATCAAAGTTCGACAAATGCACTTCACCTTTGATTCACATGTACAGTGGGCCTTACAAAGGCAGGCCTTTGTAAGTTGGGTCCTTGCTGTAAATTCTTCTTCCAGCGTCCTCTATGATTTGCTCCCTTTCATTTATTCAAATTTTGCACTGTGCCGCCATTACTGCTTTTGGCAGAGCCTTGCTACAGTGATGATGTTTTCATTAAAATGGCACCGGAGTCCGTGCATCACAATCTCTGGAGCCATTTTATTAACGATTGAGTGGCATCAGCACGTGTGCAGATTTTTTTTTTAATTTACATCTGTTCATGTGCCCCTACTGCTCAAGTCTTCTCTGCAGTGTCTTCAATAAAATGGCGAATGTGTAATGTAACGTTCCAGAAGGGAGGGGGAGCAGCTCCTGTCACACTGAATTACAGGTAGTGAGACGGTGGGGAACAGAACTATGGATAATTTCTTTGTAGTTTCTTATCATAGATAAAATTTAATGTGGTTCTGTTCTTTTGGAGTAATGCACAGAGGCAACTGACAGCCGAATCAGGGATGAAAATCATTCTGCAAAGGAGACCTGGGAAGCAGGCAGGGGTACTAAGGAGTTGATGTAATGATGAGGGTGGTGGCCTTGGCGATACACAGCACAATAAACATGCAGCTAAGTTTCTCTGGGAAAAAAAATCTGCTTGTTCTGTGGTTGGTTGCGGAGCAACTGATGCCACACGTGCTGTCAATATAGGAGGCTCAACAGCACCTGATAGCTTTTGGCATGATGGCAACAAATCGTATGTGCAAGCATCTTGAGGGTGGGAGTACTTTTGCATGCTGCCACTTAATGCTCTTGAGGGTGGGAGTACTTTTGCATGCTGCCACTTAATTCTTCTTCAGCAACCTGCAGGCTTTGGAAAAAGAATATAAGCTGTGAACTTCCCAGTGCATATAGACTAGGAACTTCGCCTCTCCATCAGCACATGAAGTGACTTAACTTATTCATTTGAGCAAAGCAAGCCTCAAATTGTCCTCTTGACCCAATCGCCTAATCCTCGTGTTTCTGTAAACCAGTTCTCACCATCCATTATTTTCCAGTCAATGTCCTCATCATCATTAACCTGCACTACTGCTTGTTGTACTCCAAGCACACAACCTCTTCCTTCTCTGTATCATCAGCAGACATCCTTCCCTGATTGTGTGTCTCAAAAGCAGGTGAATGCTCCCAGTCGTCTGCTTGTGTGCCAACTAAACCTTCACCTGATCAAGTTGCTGGTGGTGCAGTCACTGCCATATCACATAGTGGATTTGGCTGCCTTTCAAAAAAATGATGGCGTGCAATCATACTTTCTGGAAGATGCTAAGCTGCTGCTAAGTGGTTTTACAGCCTGAAAGCATGGAGGACAAATGCTATACACATTCTCTTGGCTTTGCAAGAGCAAAACAGTCTTCCCAAGTGCCGCTACATTTACAACGTTGCATCACATTGGAGCTTGTGTACGAGCAGCGTAAAGTGACAAACTACTTCATGCAGAAGTGAGACCGGAGCATGGGTTACTTTGACATCAGTCACATGTCGCTCACACAAGCTTTACCCCGAGGCAACAAAATTTGGCAGTGGGGACAACTGTGGAATCAACAGTGTTAACCCTGACATATTTATCATAAAAAAATCACTTACCAGAATGCAGCAAAGGATGGAGGAAGAACAGCAACTTGTACATGTTAATTCCCACTCTGTGGCTGTTGGGGAACCTCAAGGACCATGTTAAATGCAGCAGGAAGTGGATGAGCAGGACAAGCATGTGAATGTGAAGAGGGATATTGATTTGCTAGAGGACGAGGATGCTGGGCATGACAACCAATCATTGGGCAGGATGATGACGATATTAAACAGTTGTGCTGGCAAGCTGTATGCTGAAATAAGTGTTGAATGACAAGTGTATTGTTGCCATGAAGCAAAGGAATGATACTAGATAGACAAGCTTTTAGACCCACGTTATAAAAGCAATTTTTTTTCTTGGCTTCTGAAAGGAAGTCTGAGTTAGCATATCCTCACAATAAGCTGTGTTCCTTGTTCAGCAAAGCGGATGGCTTTCAACTTCGATACTTCTCTCCGCTACCAGCGTTCAGCCTACAACAAGTAGCAGAGTCAGTAGCAACAGCTGTAGTATATTTGATATGATGGACCAGATGTGTCAAATTCCATTGCGCCAAATTGATGGACTTCTGGCTCAGCAGATTACACCCGTTGCAAGAACGGGGCTCCGTTTGTTATGAACGTACTGGGATGTTCAGCCTCCAGTGTACTGCTGTAGAGGGTGTTCAGCACTGACAATGGCTTAGTCACACCCAAGTGGACCAAGTTAACCTCATCAAATGTGGAAAATTTTACATTTTATGAAAATGGATCACTGCTGGTTGATGCTGATTATTAGATCAGCCATACTATCTGCCTGCCTGTCTTTTGTCTTCCACCCTGTTCTGCTTTCACTAGTGCCGATGGGCTAAAGGGATAATTTTTGGACCGCTTGCAGAAAAGCCGTTGTAAGGCTATGTGCCCAAGGGAGCTTGTTCCTGCGGATTTTGCCTCGGAAAATCTGCAGATTTATCTGGATTTTCCAGATAAATCCGCAGGTTTCAGCAAGTACAGACACACTCCCTATGTTATCCTATGGGACATGGGTAGTGTCTGTGCCCACGTTGCGGAATGTGCGGCTGCGGAATATGTTGCGGAAGTCCCGCAGCCACACGTAACTGCATGTCAATTATTCCTGCGGCTTTACCTGCGGAAATCTGCCTTGGTCCCATACTTACCTGCCTTGATAGCAGACACCCGAGTCAGGACAGCAGTGGAGCTAGGAGCAGGAAGGAGGAGGTGGGCGGGGCCTGCACGAGCTCCGGTCATGTGACAGCCAGAGCTCGTTCAGGCCCGCTCATAGACACGGTGGCCAGAAAGGAAAGTGCTGCATGATGGAGGTAAGTATGAACGCTCCGATCACTTCAGCACTTGTTCTGCATTGAGGATGCAGTGCCGAAGCCATGGTACTGTATCCTCAATGCAGAATGCCCGCAGCATATCCGCAGGACATTCCGCAAATAAACCGCAGCATGGAAACAAACAAAGTTGTGCTGAGGTTCTCTGGGAGCTCCTGCGGATATAACCGCAGGACACTTTACCCCGTGGGCACATAGCCTTAGAGCTTAGTAATTTGGAGAATAGCAAACCTGTTGCAGAAAACAAAAAAGTTAAAAAAAAGTTTCACTAGTTGAGAAGCCATACCAGACTCTCCTCTATAGCTGATAGCTTTGCTTTTTTTTTTTCCCCCCCAAAAATAATCACTTCTTTATTTAGCAAAGTACAAACTGATACTACACAAACAGGGTAAATTTGCAGCACACCTTGTATATAAAAAGAACGCCATTTCTACTGCATATCTATAAACACCAAAATGCTGGTTTGAAGTCCACAGCTCCAGAATGAGCTGCGCACACAGAGCAGTGTATGGGCTCAGTGGTAAGTCTGTGGGTCCATACAATCACAGTAGAGGTACGTTATTCCCATTAACAATATTTTATTAAAGATATAAAACACACCATCAGTGTAAAAATAGACCAACAGGTCACAGTGAAATAAATACAGTAAACACATGCAGAATATAAAATTCCAATTTCTGTGGGACCAGAGGGCTCAAGACTTAACTTGGAAACAGAAATACATTCAGGCAGCGCCACAAATAGGAAGTTTTGGATGCTTGCTGTCCATGAACGTCCAGATAAATGTAAGTCAGTGCTCTCCAGGCGTCCCCTTGTTTCTTGTAAAATCAAGGAATGGCAACTATTTCATTCAGTTTAGCAGAAGTGAGCCATTAAACTCAAGATTTACATCAGTCTCCACCTCGACGCGTTTCCCCACATAATAAATATGTGGTTCATCAGGAGGCTACAAAACAGATAAGCTCTATCAGCAACAGGTTGGAAAAAATGTTCACCTAGATTGCACACTCATACATTACATCACAAATAGGCATGTAAGATAACAGAACAACACAGTAATACAAAACAGTAATACAATAGTACTTGCCCAGGGAGAAAGGGGTATTTAGATGTGCAGATCCATGGCGCCCATCACACAGGATCCACGGCTAGTCAGGCAATGCTGAAAGAAATGTACTGCCATAGTCCAGAGAGGCGTCATGGAACTGCACATCACTTAGAGATTTAAATAGCCCACGGTCTTCTAATCAGCTGTAGGCGGTCAAGGCAATCATGCTGATGCCGATATTGCCACATGTGCGCATGCCTAATAAAATGCGCACACCTGAGAAAAACCCAGGAGACTGATGTATTAGAGGCGCCTCCGTCCGCATCACAACTGCGCCTGCCCAGATTCTCATTGGCAGCATGCATGTGCCGACGGAGGCCCTCATGTGCCAAAAGGTAGGTGGATGTAAACAAAAGGACGGCGCATGTCTGAGGATCATGGAAATCGTGACGCCCACAGGAACGCCGCCGTCCACATCACCACTGCGCCTTCGCCAATCAACAGGCAGCGCGCACATGTGGACGGAGGCCTCAGGATGCCAAAGTTAAGAAGAAGTAAATAGAAGCACAGCGCATGCGCCAAAAACCAACGGAGCCTGCATATAGATAATAAGATAGTGCAGAAGACCGTATATATATGCGCAGGCGTAAGAAAAAAAGTACTTAGTGCCTCCTCCATAAATACAATATTAGCCTTTAGCCCCCATTAATATAGATATACCCTTAATTATATTGATAACGATAATAGTGATTAGGGGGTCCCTTAATTGGGGAAAATATAGATAAGAAAGCTAATGAAAAGGACGCCACGACAGACATGACCCTCATTTATGACAATATATACCACATGGGCGTCCATGATCATAAAAAGACGCCATGTCAGATCGAACCCCTAGTAGGCACTTAGTTTACATAGGCATAGTATGGAATTTGATGAACAAACTGATAACATAGTGATACATCAGGTACTGTCAAAAAAATTCAACAGAAGTACAAACAATCCTAGTCAGACATATCCCCCACTAAGTGAGGGTACATCTGTAACCAGGCTCCCATGGCAAGGACTAAAATGCATAGATATTCACCAACAATATGGTCCATTCCAAAAGGAAAGGAGGTTTGCAAAGTAGAGCAAATCAGGTTTAAACTAAACAAATTTTGACACCGCTTCAAAGCTAAGTGGGAAGGAAGCAACCAAAGGAGAGCTGTTCGTTCAGCCCCCCTGGGGTTAAAGATCCCATTTTGAATATCCAAGCGGATTCCTTCTGCAATAATGTCCTATCAAAATCCCCTCCCCTAAGGTTGGGTTTCACCACCTCCAAAATGGAAAATCGGATTTGGGCTACATCCCCCCCATGTATCATATTAATATGGCGGGAAATTGAAGTGTCTCGTTCATTCCTAATATCCGAAAGATGTTCACCTACCCGCCTCCGGAGTTCTCTTAGGGTCTTACCTATATAGTCAAGGGGACAGGTTCTGTTATCTTACATGCCTATTTGTGATGTAATGTATGAGTGTGCAATCTAGGTGAACATTTTTTCCAACCTGTTGCTGATAGAGCTTATCTGTTTTGTAGCCTCCTGATGAACCACATATTTATTATGTGGGGAAACGCGTCGAGGTGGAGACTGATGTAAATCTTGAGTTTAATGGCTCACTTCTGCTAAACTGAATGAAATAGTTGCCATTCCTTGATTTTACAAGAAACAAGGGGACGCCTGGAGAGCACTGACTTACATTTATCTGGACGTTCATGGACAGCAAGCATCCAAAACTTCCTATTTGTGGCGCTGCCTGAATGTATTTCTGTTTCCAAGTTAAGTCTTGAGCCCTCTGGTCCCACAGAAATTGGAATTTTATATTCTGCATGTGTTTACTGTATTTATTTCACTGTGACCTGTTGGTCTATTTTTACACTGATGGTGTGTTTTATATCTTTAATAAAATATTGTTAATGGGAATAACGTACCTCTACTGTTTTATAAATATTCCCGGGCTTTGTCCCTAATTTTGATAGTCCATACAATCACACTCACAGAACAATCTATGAGCCCATAGACAGCTCTGCACATACAGCTCAGGCACGAAATATGGACTTCAGATCAGTATTTTGATTACCCGAGCCCTGAAATTCCCACCGATTAGCAGCATTGTGCAGCACCTCTCACATATAAAGACATTTATATGGTGACAGGCAAACATTTTAGGCTACTCACAGTGAGTTACCACAGTTTTTGCTAAATGGGATATTGGTTTCCAGCAGTTAAAATCAGTTTTTTTGACTTCCTGTTCCTGCGCTGAGATGTGAGGAGGGAGGAGGAGGAGCTCCATACAGCCCCTGCAATATACAGCGACCTACAGAAGCAAACAGCACCCTAGACTAACATAGAGAGGCTGCACTGAATTACCAACTGTCAGTGCATGGATCGTTATCTCCTCAGAAGTGGAGGAACACCATTCAAGCCCAGAGCAGAGGGAGGAGGGTGTGAGTGGAGATAACATGGCGCCGACAGTGAGGAGGAAGGAGGGGGAGGGGGAGAGGAACAACAAGGGCAGCTGCAGCAATGTGCAGGAGGCCAAGATAACAGAAGAATTCAGAGTATGCAGAGTGGTACAGAGACATTGGGCTTGGGGGAAAGATATGAGATTGATTACAAAAGGCTGGCAAAAGAAGTGGCAGATCATCTGACAGCAGAAATCAGAGAGGCAATAGCAGCCTCAGTGAAGAAGGCTTTGGCTGCGCTGCAGGAGGATGTGGAGCACCATGATATGAGACTGACAGAGGTAGAGCAAAGAGTTTCTGATGCTGAAGAGAATCTGACAAGATTGGATGGCAGATTTAAGGAGGTAAACAAGGAGGTAAACACTAATGCTCAGCTTATGAAGGATAAAATAGAAGATCTTGAAAACAGATCTAGGAGGAATAACTTAAGGCTGGTGGGTCTGCCTGAGATAGTGACAACAAAATATTTGGAGACTTCAACATCCCCATGAACAGCCCCTCCTCCCCATCTCCATCCCAGCTTCTATCTCTCACCACCTCCCTTGGCCTCTCACAGCTCTCATCCTAAGAGACACATGAAGATGGTAACACCCTTGACCTGGTCTTTTTCCGCCTCTGCTCAATCTCTCACTTTGACAACTCACCTCTTCCCCTCTCTGACCACAACATCCTCTCCTTCAAGCTCACAAACCCTCGGCCACCCCAGCACTCTCCCACCAATCAAACATTCAGAAACTTACAGGCCATCGATTCTCAGACACTTACAGACTCTCTACACTTATCACTATCCCCTATCTCCTCACTTTCCTGTCCTGATCTGGCTATAAAGCACTACAATGACACACTCAGAAGCACCCTGGACCAAGTAGCACCCCTCACCCTCAGAACCTCCAAACACCGAGTAAAACAACTTTGGCTCACATCACAAACTCGATTTCTCCAGCGATGCTCGAGGAGTGCCGAGCGCCTATGGAGGAAATCCCGCACACCAGAAAACTTCATCCACTACCAGTTCATGTTAAGGACCTACAGCTCTTCCCTTCACCTCGCCAAACAGACCTACTTCACCACCCTTATCTCCTCATTAGCCAACAATCCAAAAAAGCTCTTTGACACGTTTCACTCCCTCCTCAGTCCCAAAGCACAGACCCCTATCACAGACCTTCATGCTGATGACCTGGCCTCGTACTTCGCAGAGAAAATAGAAAACATCCGCCAAGAGATCAGCTCCCAGCCACCAAGCTTTGTGAATCCCATCCCTCCCCATATCCCATCCAGCTCACTTTCCACATTTGACCCAGTCACAGAGGAGGAAGTCTCCAGGCTCCTCTCTTCTTCTCGTCCTACCACTTGCCCTTCTGATCCCTTCCCCTCACCTCTTCTCCAGTCCCTCTCTCCGGTTGTCACCACTCACCTAACTAAAATCTTCAATCTCTCTCTCTCTTCGGGTATCTTCCCTCCCTCCCTCAAACACTCTATCATTACTCCATTATTAAAAAAACCTTCCCTTGATCCGTCCTGCACAAGCAACTACAGACCAGTCTCTAATCTCTCCTTCATCTCTAAACTCTTGGAGCGCCTGGTCTACTCTCGCCTCACAAGCTACCTTTCCACTCACTCTCTTCTAGATGCTTTACAGTCTGGCTTCCGCCCTTTACACTCAACAGAAACTGCCCTTGTCAAAGTGACCAATGACCTATTGACAGCAAAACATAACGGTGACCACTCTCTGCTTATTCTTCTTGACCTTTCTGCAGCCTTCGAAACTGTTGACCACCATCTCCTTCTCTCTATGCTCCATTCTATCGGCCTAAAGGACACTGTTCTTTCCTGGTTCTCTTCCTATCTTTCTGGCCGCTCATTCAGCGTATCATTTGCTGGCTCCACATCTTCTCCTCTCCCTCTTACTGTTGGGGTCCCTCAAGGTTCAGTCCTTGGCCCTCTTCTTTTCTCCCTCTACACTGCCCCAATTGGAATGACCATCAGCAGATTTGGCTTCCAGTACCATCTTTATGCTGATGACACACAGCTATACACCTCATCCCCTGAGCTCACCCCCTCTGTACTACAGAACACAAGTGACTGCCTGACTGCAGTTTGCAATGTCATGTCTGCTCTCTATCTGAAACTTAACCTTTCCAAAACTGAACTTCTGCTTTTCCCTCCATCTCCTAACCTTCCTAAACCTGACATCTCCCTCTCTGTGTGTGGCACAACGATAAGTCCTAGGCTGCAGGCCCGCTGGGTGTTATACTTGACAGCGATCTCTCCTTCACCTCCCACATACAATCTCTTGCCCGCACCTGCCGCTTGCACCTCAAGAACATCTCTAGAATCCGCCCCTTTCTCACAATGGAAACGACAAAAACCCTCACCGTGGCCCTGATCCACTCTCGCCTTGACTACTGTAACTCTCTATTAATTGATCTCCCCCTAACTAGACTCTCCCCTCTACAGTCCATCCTTAATGCAGCAGCCAGGGTCACCTATCTGGCTAACCGCTACTTGGATGCCTCTGCTCTTTGCCAGTCATTGCACTGGCTGCCCATATATCACAGGATCCAATTCATACTGCTTGTTCTCACCCACAAAGCTCTCCACAGGGCGGCACCCCCCTACATCTCCACCCTCCTCTCTGTCTATCATCCTACCCGTTCTCTACGCTCTGCAAATGACTTTCGACTAACATCCACACTAATTCGAACCTCCCACTCCCGAATCCAAGACTTCTTCCGAGCTGCACCAAACCTCTGGAACGCTCTACCCCAAGAAGTTAGGACAAATCACCACTTTCTCCGCTTCAGACGCTCCCTAAAAACGCATCTTTTTAGGGTGGCCTATCACACTCCCTAGCCAAACTAATTTCACCTAATCACTCTACAACTTCTCAGAACATAACCCCACGTCAAGCTCCATGGCACCCAAATGCATCTCACGGCTCTAGCCAACTGGTCCAAGAAGCCATTATCTATCCCCCATGATATGGCTGGATTGTCATTGTAAATAAGCACTTGTACCTTGCCCCTCCCCCCATCTCATTGTAGATTGTAAGCTCTCACGAGCAGGGTTGCCATTTTTCCTTTTAAATATTGTATCTTCTATAATTGTTACTTGTTTGTATATGTTTATGTATATGTATATGAGCCTCCTGAATTGTAAAGCGCTGCGGAATATGTTGGCGCTATAGAAATAAAGATTATTATTATTATTATTATTATTATTATTTGGACTCAATCTGTGAAAAAGAATTACCCCAGGCTTTAGGCTTACCACATAGCTGCCGTGTAGAAAGAGCGCACAGAGTGGGACCCATAAGGGAGCAAAGAGATGGTCACAGTAACAATGATAATACCTCCAGGCAAGGTGAAATGTCCAGAGCAAGACAGGTTATTATAAAATACCTGGAATACAAAGATAAAGAAGAAATTCTACGGGCCTTCAGGAATAGGAAACAGGCACTATGCATTCAGGGACACAAGATTCTATTATTTGGCGACTATTCAGCAGAAGTCACACGAAAAAGAAAAGCATTTAGCCAGATCTGCACTGCCCTCTATCACAAAAACATTAAATTTCAGCTTTTATACCCAGCAATACTAAGAGTATAAGGAGCAGATGGGGTCACAAAGACTTTTCGGGAACCTTCAGAGGCGGAGCAAGAGATATTACAGGAGGGGAGAAAACGGCGACAGGAGAGGAATGGAAAAGAAGGGACTTTCACTGATCCGAAACATGCAGATCCTGCAAACATAACATCTGCAGTTAGACCCGAGAACGAGCCAGAGTGGAGTCAATCGAGATCCAGACCAGCCAGTTCGAAGGAAAAGCGACAGATGGCGACTTCAGCTGGGAAAAGAGGAGGAAGAGGCAGCAGCTCATGAACAAGCAGGCAAGACAAGGACTTAATTTGGGACTGCTGAATGGAGCCGTATGGTGACAAATGTGCCTTAACTCTCTAAAGTCTTGCCTACCTCCTTTTCTCTTTCTTCTTCTCTATCTCTTTTTCTTTCGCTCTCTTTTTCTCTCTCTCTTTTTCATGCTTATCACTTTTTCCCTTTTATCATCTACTAATGCTTTTTTTTTCTCTCTCTTTTTCTTCTCTTAATGACTGTTTTAGGAGCTTGATAAATTTATAAAGGCTGTTTAGGGGCAAGGAGTTAATAGCCAATAGAGGGGGAGAGGTGACTTAATGGGGTGGCTTCATGGAGAGCTTGACTTGAAGCAGGGGTTTGAAAGGAGTCTCAATCATCTCAGAAAAAATGGAAGACGTTAATTGTATTTGTAAAGTTGGGGATGGGAGGGGTTATATACAGTTGGGGGAGGGGAGGGGAAGAGAGTTGGGGAATCCATGCGACACGGCCTGAAAAAGGAACTGTTGATTTTAGGGATTATGGTTAAGCTCATTACGTGGAATGTTAAGGGACTCCGATCGCCACAGAAACGAAATATAATACTACGTCATCTCAAGAAGCTTAAGGTTGATATTGCTTTATTACAGGAGACGCACTTGCAAAAGGATGAGTTCTTCCGTATGAACAAGATGTGGGTGGGAAGGGTATATGGGTCGGCCTCAAAAGGTAGGAAAGCAGGGGTTCTTATTTTGAGCAATAAAAACTTTGCACACGAGGTGGAAACACAAGATTCAGATGAAGAAGGAAGATACATACATATAAAGATTTCAGGTACTCAAGGCACTTTTAGTATCCACAATATATATGCACCCAATACGGAACAAAGGTTTTTTTTTAAAAATATAGCTAATAAGATTTTGCTGGATGGGGATATATGTAAATTGGTGGGGAGAGACTTCAATACAGTGGTTCCTCAGGAAGAAGACAGGAGGAATCAGGGGAAGCAGGGGAGGAACACGGAGGGGTCGCTGAGAGCATTGTTAAATACAACTACACTACAGGATTGCTGGAGATTATATCACCCGTAAGAGAGAGAATTTACACACTATTCCCACCCACATGACTCTTGGTCAAGGATTGACCTTTGGCTGACAAGTGAGAATTTATTGGAGAGGGTAGAAGAGATAGTTATAGAGACTATGGTAATATCGGATGATAGCCCAGTGGTAGTCAGTATAGCTGACAAAGTTCAGAGAGGACAGGATTATATATGGCGCTTCCCCTCATTCTTGACTTTGGACGAGAACTTCCATAGAATACTGAGAGAATGGTGGGTGGATTATACATTGACGAATCAGGAGCACAGTGGGGAAACACTATTGTATTGGGAGACGGCTAAAGCAGTTTTGAGAGGAAAAGTGATAGGATATACGACAAAGGCGAAACGACAGGCACAAGTAAAGTTTCAGGAGGCTAGCCGGGCAGTCAGGGAAGCATATACTGACTTCTTAGAAAAACCATCAAGGGTGACAAAAGCAAAGTGGGTGGAGGCGAAGGGCAATTTTGAGAACTGGGTAGAAAGGAAAGAAGGTATGTACAGGACACAACAAGAGGCAGAGTTGAATCGTTTCGGGAACAAGGCAGGGAAGTTATTGGCAAATCTGGCAAGGGGACGACGACCGATGACACATATTATGACACTGAGAAACGCTGTGGGGAGTAAAACGACAGATCCCAAAGAGATAAACGACTTTCTTGGTGACTTCTATGCAGGTTTATATAAAGAGGAGGGGTTAGATGATAGGAGAGAAGGAAATGAGTGGTTAAAAGGAACAAAAATGCCTACGCTCACGGAGGACAATTTACAGGCTCTGAATAAAGAGGTGACTGAGGAGGAGGTGCTACAGGTTATAGGAGAGTTAAAAACGACAAAGGCTTCGGGACCAGATGGCTTTAGCGGCAGTTTTTTTCAAAATTATGAAGGATCAAATCTCACCTATACTGACAGTTATTCAATAAGATAATGGACGGGGAAAGAATATCGGGTACACTTAATACAGCCTATGTAAAGCTCATTCCTAAAGGAGGAAAGAATTTAGAAGACCCATCTAGTTATAGGCCCATCTCGCTGATTAATCAAGACCTAAAAATTTTAGCGAAGTTCATGGCAAATAGGTTAGCGGCAGTATTGCCAGAGATTATAGATCTCCCCCAGGCTGGCTTTGTTAAAGGACTTCAGTGGTGACAAACATTAGGAAAGTAATGCTAACAATTGATGTAGTAAAGCAGAGGAGAGAAGGGGGGGAGGGGCATCCAGCCTTGATCACCTTGGACGCGGAGAAAGCCTTTATGCAAATCCTCAGGCAAGAGTGAGTACCCCGGGATTTCTGTCAAAAACATTTCCTTTGATGACGGGAACCAGGCAAGGATGCCTGATGTCACCACTATTGTTTAACTTGGCTATTGAACCACTGGCTAGACGTTTGAATGAGGGGGGGTGGTTTGAAGGGATCAAGGTAGGGAGGAAGTCATTGCACTCAGCCTTGTTTGCTGACGATATAATCCTGTTCATGAGCAAACCTAAAACGCTAATTTGAGTAGAGTCATAGAACAAATTGAAGAGTTTGGGAGGTTAGCAGGGTTTAGACTTAACAAAAACAAATGTGAAATTCTCTTCTTGGACGGAAAGAGAGCGGAGGGGGAGAGGGGTGCATTATGTGACATTCTAGTAGCTAGAAATACAATTAAATACTTGGGAGTACAGGTTGGGAGGGATACTAAGACCATATATTCATTAAATTATTCCCCTTTGATCAAGAAAATTGAACGTGAACTGCAAGGTTGGGCAAATTTGCCGTTGACTCTTCTGGGAAGAAATCATCTAATAAAAATGATTAGCTTTTCCAAGCTTCTCTATCCAATGCAGACAATCCCATTGCTTCTTAAACACTCGGATGTGAACAGATTGACAAAAACGTTCTCACGTTTTTTGTGGAAGGGATATAGGCCGAGGATTAGTGCAAAAAAGCTAATGTTATCAACGGAAAATGGAGGGATCAGACTACCTAACATCAGGGAGTACAATTTGGCCTGTATCTTAAGACATGTAGTCGATTGGATTAGCCGAACAAGTAGGTATTCTGACTGGGATATAGAGGCTCAATTTTGTAAACCTTGGGACCTGAGTTCAATCCTACATACCTCCATTACAAATTTGCCACCCAACATTAAACAGTCACTGATTTGTAGAGACACAGTGATGACTTGGAAGGTGGTTAGGAAAAAGTTCGAGTTAGCCTGGAACATCTCCAAATTCCTTAATATATGGGCTTGTCCTAACTTTCCACAGGGAAGGGAAAATTATCTCTTTACAGAATGGAGGGAAAAAGGGATTGGAACTCTAAAAAACCTGATGCATGATACAGAACGGAGATCAATGCCGTGTGATGAGTTGACAGCAAAGTATGACTTGCGCCCATTCCAGACTCTCCAGTTTGAATAGGTGAAACAAGGGATAATGAAGAAACTATACAACATAAATAACGAATATGAGGCAAATCAGATGGATGCGATCATATATAGGGACATCCATGCCACAAATATATCAAGTCTTTATGGAAATATGAGAGAAGTGTTAGTCCCTAACATATCAGGAAGAATGTTGGAAGGGTGAGCAAAGCAGTTGGGAGATCAAGAGGTGGAGGAAAAGATTTTGAATGGCTGGATGGTGATGAGAAAGAAGATTGTGAATGAGAACTTAAGAGATACCCAATTCAGGATCATACATAGAGCTATCTATGGATTTAATATACTGAATGAAAGACATCCAGATAAGATGATGAGCTGTCCAAATTGTGGTACGGAAAAAACAGATCTATATCATTGGATATGGCAGTGCAAAAGGATTGAAAGATTTTGGAAACAAGTCCAAGGGGTAGTGAGGAAAATCTGGAATAGAAATGTAGAGTTGGATCCAATGGTCTGGTTATTTCACGATCAGCATCGGGAGGAGGGAGAGAAAGGGGGAGACAAGTTACCGAATCTTTTCCATGATATAGCAATGATAAGTAAAAGGGCTATTCTTCAGAAGTGGCTGGTGAAGGAAATACCAACAAAAGAAGAACTTGTTAATCAATTGAAAAAAACGCTCATGTTGGAGAAGGTGATGGTGGAGAGGTGTAAAGAAAGGATGACAGCAAAATTTTTCAGTAAATGGAGAAAGTTCATAAGCGTTATATGTTCTAGAGAAGAAATAATACAAATAATGTCCACATTTGTGTCTACGGAATGGTACATGAAGGAAGACCTGTCAGGGTCCCTGTGCGAGCTGAAAGTATAGTTGGCCAAATTCTGGGTTGCTTCACATGGAGAGGGGAGGGGGGGATGGGAGGGATAGTGTTTATAAGTAATGTTTGTAACAAGTTATCAAGGAATGCTGATGGGGGGTAGCGGAGACTAAATAATGGAAATATACATTGACGAAGAAGGGGAAGGAGCAAATTTGATGACCGTGACAAATATTTGATCGATAAATTGTAGAGACTATGTTATTTGATATTTTGATTTGTTGACCCTTATTTTCTTCATTCTGTACCATATTTTACCATTACAAGAAAAGAAATAAAAATTTGGTTTAAAAAAAAAAACAACATTTTTTTTCGTAGTCCGATATCTGTTGAGGTCATTTGGACTTTAAGCGCCTTAACGCAAGCACAACCTTAGTAAAGAAGTTTCAATGCAGTTCTAGGAGACCTAAGAGTATTCTACATTTCATGCAAATTGCTGTGAATCAAAATATTACAAAGCTTCTAATTTATTTATTTTTTTAATTTGTTGAAGCTGTCAAATTTAGAATTTCAAAAGATTAACCCATCTCTAATTAGAATCAATCCATAACATGCAAGTGTGAATGTAACAATGGACATTTTGTATTTTTGCAGTTTATTTTGTACCTCTATTCTTCTAAGTTTAATGGAAAAAAAAAACCCACATTAAATATGAAATGCCTTCCACTGGACTCAGCCTGTCCACAGTGATACATTTTTGGCAGATAAAATTGAAGTAGAACCATCACCAAATTAGTAAACAGCCTATTTAAACAAAGTACTAAAAAATGATCTTTTTGTTTGCACTTTATATGGAGTAACTAGTTTTAAGATGTTGGGTTTTTAACATTTTGTTTTTTTATTTCAAGGGTAAATGCACAATTCCAATTTCTTTAAAGCTGGAAATTAGATGGACAAAATTTGGCTCTTTGGTGAACCCACAGGCTCAGATTGTGGGCGTGAAGAAGAACATTGCCTATGCTTCTTTCCCAGTAAGTATTTAGGAATACTAGGAATCTCAAGACCACTTAAAAGCTATAATTTAATTTGTGCTGTGTAATATTTTACATAAGACTAATGACTGTAAAAGACCGGATCCTCACGGGTTACCTTGTTCTCGTGCACCGATCCTCGGCCGGAATTCTAAGGGAACTCCAGGCAACTATCCGGAGCCGGGTGATTTAAAGAAAAGGTGAAAATAAGAATAAAGCAGGCGCATTATACTTACCAGTCTCCACACAGCTGTAACAAAACTGCCAGAGGGCCTATCATTAAACTCATGTACAAGGTGGCCGTAAAATAACCAAAGGTGTTTGGAGCCTAGTGCAGACTGACCCAGTGAACAGAATTGGCTGAAAATTTGCATGTATGCTATTAAAGGCATGGGGAAATGGAAGGCATCTTAAAGAAAAAAAAAATATACCAAAACTCCCCACCAGATGAAAAAGTGGCGCTGTACAGTGAGCGAGCGGCCCAAAAACCATGTGCCGATAATTGGAGCTGTCACAATTGTTACACAGACTAGCATAACTGTTCAATATGGCTGCCATCATGCATGGTGATTACGATCATCCTATGCAGAACATGCTCAACGCTTATGTGTAACATGTCTGGTAGGATGCGGTCTTTGAGGTCAGCCAGGGTGTCAACATTTCCCCGATGAACATGCTCTTTCAAGTGTCCCCACAACCAGAAATCACAAGGATTGAGATCGGGCAAACGTGGTGGCCATGCGTTAGGGAAGGAGCGGCTCAAAATCCTGTCATCGGGAAAATGTGTACGCAGAAGGTTCCTCACGTGATTTGCGATGTGAGAAGGTGCTCCTTCATGCATATGAAGGTGGTCATCTGAAGACATTGCCGCTGTTGGAGTTGCGGAACGACCACTGTTTCCAGCATTGTCTGGTATCTCGCTGCTGTCACGGAACAGGTAGCAACTTCAGTTGGCCTCATTTCTTCGTAAAAGAACAGTCCGAGGATGAATGATGAGGTGAAGCCACACCAAAGTGTTACCTTTGGCGAATGCAGCGGAACCACCTCGACTGCATGCGGATTTTCAGTAGCCCATATGCGACAGTTTTGTGTGTTCACCGTTCCTTTCAGGTAAAAATGTGCTTTATCGCACCACAGAACATTCCATGGTCAATTGTCATCCACCTCCACTCTTGCCAGAAACATGAATGCAAATGTCATGCAGGTATCATTGTCACGAGGAAGAAGTTGTTGATAATGGCTAATTTTGTACGTGTATGTCCGCAAGACCTTTCAGAGAACTTTCCTCACTGTGCTGTATGGGAGCCCCAATTGCCTGGAAACACCGCGTGCACTGCTGTTCCCAGCAGGGTTGTTTGTGCCCTGTTCCACGACGGCAGTGGCAATGTCCTCCACAACTCTGCTTACCAGTCGTCGCCCACGCCCTGGCTTAACACTCAGTAACCCTGTTGCCTCAAAAAGTGTCTTCATCTCTCAGCGAATTGACAGCCATTGAACCACTACGTGTGTGAAGGTCTTTCAAATGACAAAAGGCTCTTAGTGCAGCTGTAGCATTTCTGGCATTCTCATAAAACAACGGCTCTAACAGTGCATGATCCGGCAAAGAGACAGGCATCTTGCAAACTGAGTTGCAAGGCGCGCTCACTGTACAGCGCCACTTTTTCACTTGGAGGGGAGTTTTGGTATAAAAAAAATTTAAGATGCCTTCCACTTTTCAGCATACATACCAATTTTCAGCCAGTTCTGTCCACTGGGTCAGTCTGCACACAGCTCCAAACACCTTAGGTTATTTTATAGCCCCCTTCTATATGCACTGCTTCCCCCCGCCCGCCAGCAGTCCCGGCGTCTGTGATTGGTTGTAGTCTGATCACGCCCCCTCCCTGTGTGACAGCGTGTCTGACTTTTTGGAATCACAAATGCTGTGTGTGTCCCTATAGTAGTGTAAAAATAAATAGACGTAGGATCCCCCCAAATTATGATACCCAGCAGGCTGCAACCCCCAGCCGTGTGGTTAGTTTGGCTGTGTATCAAAATAAGATGGACCCTATGCGGCTTTTTTTTTTCATTTAAATTTTGGTACCCAGCCATGATAAAGCCAGCAAGTGGGGGTTTGTATTGTCAGGCTGAGGAGGCCCATAGTTATTGGGCCCCCCCCAGCCTAAAAATAGCAGCCTGCAGCCGCCCAGAATTGTTGCATCTAGTAAAGGCAACAATCCTGGCACTTTACCTGGCTCATGCCGATTGCCTTGGTGCGGTGGTAATTTAGGTAATAAAGGGATTAATGACATCTCACAGCTGCCACTAAGCCCTAGATTAGTAATGGACTCCCCCCATTACTGAGCTGTAAGTGAAAAGAAATGAACACAAACACCACTATATGGACACACACAAAGACTGTGATTCCAAACAGTCAGTCACACGAGGGGGCGTGGTCTGACTGCAACCAATCACAGACGCTGGGATAGCTGGTGGGCGAGGAAGCAGTGCATATGCTTGGAAGTTAAGTATAACGCGTCTGCTCTAATTCCCCTAGCCCTTTCTACCACCATTTTAAAACAGCATGATTCAGGTCCTAATAGACTTATATGGGGTTTGGCATCCAGTCAGATATCTAGAATTTGTTCCAAGCCCCAACCGGGGTTTTTATTTTTTGTTTTTTTAAAGCCAGTTGTATCCACCAATTCCAGACTTCTGTGTGTTCGCCTATCACAATATACACACAACACATCAGATTGATCATAACTACTAAAATATTTTGTGTAGGTACAGTAAGATAATGGAGAACATTAACTATACAATGCGTTTTTGTTTATAGAATAATTTGGAAGGTACAAGATTTGTACAGATTGCTTCCTCGGTGATGTTCCTTGATTTGTCACAGCCGGCAAGTGCTGGCTACAAAGCTCGACCTACCATTGATGCTAAATTGCCCTTTGATTTCTTCCACCCATTTCTATAAAAGCACAGGTAAAACATTACTTTGTTATCTGGCTTACCTCTTCAAATATTTATTAAGCTCTGTAAATGATTGGGCAGCTTCTTGCCATCTGTTTGGTGCTTGTATTTAGTAACAGCATTTCTGCAGTAAAGTTAACTTTTTTTGTAATACAACAAAAAGTGGAATCATAGGAATGCTCAACATTAACCCCTTCATGGCATGGTAAGCAAACCGCACCCGAAAACCGCATGCGGTTTGCCGCGGTTTTACCGCGGCATTGTTCGCGGTATTGCCGCGGTTTTGCCGCGTGTGGGTTGGTATGTGCTTTATTGCATTCAATGCAATAAAGCACATTGAAGAAAAAAAAAAAAAGTCATTTCATTCTGAGATAGAGAAATAGAAGAATAGATAGACAGAGGGATAGATAGAGGGATAGATAGAGTCACTGTGAGCACACTCTGCATTTCTCACGGTCGGCAGTGAGTTCACATTACCGGCCATGGGAAATGCCCTGGAGTTACCTCTGCTGTCTCGCTGCGAGCCTGCATTCAGCGCTGTGACAGTGTCAGTCGCGGCTGGATGTAAGCAGCTCAGGACCTGTGGATTACGCCGGAGCTGTGTGTTGGGGGGGTTAATAAAAGGGTGAACGAGGCTTGTTTGTGTTTTATTTAAAATAACGGATTTTTCTGTGTGTTTTTTTCACTTTACTTACGGGTTGATCATGTCAGCTGTCTCATAGACACTGGCATGATCAAGCCTGGAGTTAATGGCAGTGATCCGCCACCATTAACCCCTTGTATTACCTTGACTGCCACTGCTACACGGCAGCAAGAAGAGCCGGGGACACTCCGGTACTGCCGCATAATGCATGCGACAGTCCCGGGGCAGCTGCGGCTGATATTCTCGGCTGCGGGAGGTGGGAGTGAGGCAGGGGACATTAACCCTGCCCCTCTCCCTCCCCAGCCTGAGAATACCGGGCCGCCGCTGTGTGCTTACCTCGGCTGGAAGGTAAATATACAGCGGAGCCCACGTGCTTTGTTTTCTATATTTCCATTTGATTTCTATGTGTGTTCTATGTGTCTGTGTTCTATGTCTGTGGTGTCTGTGTGTGTGTCTGTGATCTGTGTGTGTTTACTCTCTCCTCCGCTTCCTCTTCCTGTAATGACATTACTTCCCTGCAAAACCGCAGGCAAGTGATGTACATTACCGCAGGTAAACCGCGAAATACCGCAGGGAATAACGCAGGAAAACGCAGTAAACCGCACAAAATTTGCTGCCTGCGTTATTCCTAGCGGGATTTCACGATTACATTGGAGTCAATGGAGTGAAATCCCGCAGCGATGTGTGGAAAAGAATTAACATGCAATTTTTTTTGCTGCGGGAATCCCGCAGCAAAACATGCAGCTGTCAAAATCCGCCTAGTGCGCACAGGATTTTTTTTCCCCATAGGTTTTGCTGGTGATTCACTGCAGAGATGTTATGAACATTTTCTGCAGCGAAACATACAAAAAATCCGCGGCAAAATCCGCTAAGTGCGCACAGGGCCTCATTTTTCTGTCCCTATAGCCATTTGAGTGCTTTTTTTTTTTTTTTTTGTGGAAAAAATTCTTTTAAAGGCTAGCTTTCATTTTACCACTTAGTGTACTGGAAGACAGGTTAAAAACATTCAAACATTTCCGAGATCTATAACATTTTGATTTTTCAGGATATAGAGTTGTATAAGGGCTTAATTTTTGTGCCCTTAGCTGACATTTTTACTGATGCTATTTTGGGGCAGATACAATATATTGATCGCCCCTTATTGCAATGTTGCGGCAGCCAAAACAAAGCACTATTCTGTCATTTTGATTTTTTTTTGTTTTAATGAGCAAAAAAGGGGGAGGATACAAACTCATTTTCAATATTTTTTTTTTTTTTCTTCCCACTTTTACTGTATTTAAATAGTCCTCTTAGGGGACTTGAGCCTGCAATCGTCTGATCGTTTATGCAGTACATAGCAGTGTTAATGCACTGCTATGTGTTGTGAAAATCACGTTCTTTATGCCAGCTACAAGCTGCTTTCACAAGAGATTCATAATGACAGGAGGGTGGAGGCTACTGTCAAGGACCCCTGTGCCGAAGTCATCTATATGGACATGTAAGTCATAGGAAGTGGAGTAAAATTACATGTTGATATCTGCAATCAGACATCTTATTCCAGGAAATCCTGATTTGTTATATACAGTGGGAACGGAACGTATTCAGAGCCATTTAAATTTTTCACTTTGTTTTATTGCAGCAATTTGGTAAATTCAAAAAAGTTCTTTTTTTTCCCTCATTAATGTATACTATCCTGACAGAAAAAAAATGTAGACATTTTTTCAAATTAAACAAGAAAACCAAATCACATGGTCATAAGTATTTAGACCCTTTGCTCATACACTAATATTTAAGTCACATGCTGTCCATTTCCTTGTGCTACTCCTTGAGATGGTTCTACTCCTTCACTTAAGTCCAGCTGTGTTTAATTATACTGATAGGACTTGATTTGGAAAAGCACACATCTATCTATACAAGACCTCACAGCTCACAGTGCATGAGAATCAGTAGGTCAAAAGGAACTTCCCAAGGCGCTCAGACAGATCTGGCCAAGGTTACAAAAAAAAAATAAAATTCTTGCGTGCTCAAGGTTTCTAAGAGCACAGTGGCGTCCATAATCCTTATATGGAAGAAGTTTGGGACCACTAGAACTTTTCCCAGAGCCATCCTTCTAGCCAAACTGAGCAATCGTGGGAGAAGAACCTTGGTGAGAAAGGTAAAGAAGAACCCCAAGATTACTGTGGCTGAGCTCCAGAGATGCAGTAGGGAGAAAGTTCCACAAAGTGAACTATCACTGCAGCCCTCCACCAATCGGGCCTTTATGGCAGAGTGGCCCGACTGAAGCCTCTCCTCAGTGCAAGACATATGAAATATACTCACAGCAAAAAAGAGGGCAACCAGTCCAGTTAGCCCAGGCCAACACATCTAATGTTCCAACAGGATGCAGACAAACCTCTCAACATGATGGACACTTCATAGGTGTAAGGTAAATTGCACACTAGTGGCACGCATAGGGCACTGTTCACACTCGTATGCGCATGGTATCCAGCCAGCAACCTATTATCACGCCCTTACTATTAGGTTAGACGGGTTACCCGGACACTACTCACTGCAGCACACAAGGGACAGAGACTCCACTATGCACGGCCGTATTAAGAGGCCCGGCTGCACCCCGTGTTAAAAAAAGGTGCAAAAAATATATATCAAATATATATATTTTGCATTCACTAGTGTGCAATTTACCTTGCACCTGTGAAGTGTCCATCATGTTGAGAGGTTTGTCTGTATCCTGTTGGTGCATTAGATGTGTTGGCCTGGGCTAACTGGACTGGTTGCCCTCTTTTTTGCTGTGAGTATATTAAGTTTTTATCTCCTCTTTCTGTTGCTATTTTTTCAAGACATATGAAAGCCAAGCCCGCATAGTTTTTTTGCAAACACATGAAGGACTCCCAGCCTATAACAAATAAGATTAAACAAAAAAGCTAGCACTGAATGTGCACTACAGCACTGAAAATTCCAACTGTACTTATTATAAATTTGAGATTTTTGGCAAAAAATTGCAATTTCTTGAGCCACCCCACCACTCCACGGCAAATCTCATTTGGGGCAGTCCTAACACTAAAATATTTTTATAAAATGTGCCAAACGGCCTCACATATGAAATAGTAGAACTGCTCTTAGCAGCACTCACCTGGTCTATTTCAATCCCGTACCCATGACTGAATCATGGCTGTGGGCGGGACAAGTCCAAGCAAATGCTGCATGAAGTAAATAGCCTGTGGACAGGGCCTGATGACTGAATGTGAACAGTCATCAATCGCCAAAATCTAGACAGGCAACACCAGTTAGTAGACACGTGGAGGTTGCAGCATCCGGCAGACAGGAACTACTCCTTTTACTCCGCGGTTCATGACTCGTATTCAAGGCTGGACCACTTCTTTATCAGACATAGAGACCTCCACTGCCTGCTGGATGCTGAAATAGATGAGATTATGTTCTCTGACCACACCTTGATAATCCTTAATGTTTCCCTGATGCGCCCGATTATTAAACAGGGCCAGTGGATATTGAATACTTCGCTATTGGCTGACCAGGTGACTATGTTGGAGGTACAGACGGCGGTAAAAGAATATTTCTTCGGCGCTCTATTGGGAGACCCAGACGATTGGGTGTATAGCACTGCCTCCGGAGGCCACACAAAGCAATTACACTAAAAAGTGTAAGGCCCCTCCCCTTCTGGCTATACACCCCCAGTGGGATCACTGGCTCACCAGTTTTCTGCTTTGTGCGAAGGAGGTCAGACATCCACGCATAGCTCCACTGTTTGTAGTCAGCAGTAGCTGCTGGCTATATCGGATGGAAGAAAAGAGGGCCCATATGGGGCCCCCAGCATGCTCCCTTCTCACCCGCGGTGGTGCTTGTAAGGTTGAGGTACCTATTGCTGGTACGGAGGCTGGAGCCCACATGCTGTTTTCCTTCCACATCCCCTGGAGGGCTCTGTGGAAGTGGGATCTTGCCGGCCCCCAAGCCCTGGGGCCGGGCTCCATCCACAGACCCAGAGAACCTGCTGGATTTGGAGCGGAAGTGCCGTTCAGGGACAAGGCCCTGCAACTTTCAGGTACTCTGTGTCCCCGGCAGGCACGGACACTCTCAAGGCTTGCTGAACGTTATAGTGCGCCGGGGACAGTAGCGCTGTGCGCTGGGGTTAGGTCACTGCAGCTTTGCTGAGTGACGTTACATGTTGGGAACTACTGCGCCGACCGCTCCTGGAGCGGCGGCGCAGCTGCGACTTGTGGTGCGCCGGGGACTTGGCGCCGACCGCGCTTTTACGGCGGCGGCGCTTCTAACTTTAGCCCCCGGCTTCTGCGGCCTAGCGCCGCTTCGTTCCCGCCCCCACCCTGTCAATCAGGGTAGGGGAGAGACGCTGCTCAATTGGCAGCGCCGAGGGCTGGAGCTTTATTTACATGCTCCAGCCCTCTCACTAGGCACAGTGGGAAGCAGGCTTCCCGCTCTTCGTCTGTATACGCCCAGGGCCCGCCCCCCCTCTCCACAAGGACGCCGGCAGCCATTACACATGCAGTCTGGCTGGGGAAAGGCAGCAGGCTCTGGGAGACCCAGACTAAAGGGATTTCGGCGACCACACACCCGCTCCTAAGCGGGCGGTAAGCAGCACATTAGTGCTGGCCCCACTAGTGCCTCAGTGTTATATTAGTGTACTTTTTTCTTGGTACCATATATATATATATAGTTGCACTGTAAGGTCGCTTCTTGGCTGGACACCCTGTACTGCTCTGAGGAGGCAGCAACATGTCATCCGCAAAACGCAAGGGTGCCAAGGCACAGGCTGTGTACACTGCTTGTACAGCATGTGGGGCTAATCTACCAGCAGGCTCCAACGACTCTCATTGTGTGCAATGTTCAGTCCCAGTGGCACTTCGTCAGCCAGAGCCTATGGTGGTAGTGGCCCAGGCAGAGACGCCTGTGAACCCTGCCCCGGTGACGGGGACAGACTTTGCAGTTTTTGCCGATAAAATGTCTGTGACTATGACAAAAATCCTGGAAACCTTGCAGTCCAGGCCAGTTACTCAGACCATGGACACTGCTGTGCCTATGTTCCCCGGTCCCCCTCAGTTGGAACTAATCCGTACTTCACGGGGGTCTCAAGCATCACAGGCTGAAGTCTCTGACTCAGATGACAGTCCCAGGCAGCCTAAGCGAGCTCGCTGGGAAAGACCCTCGACGTCATCACACTGCTCAGGGTCTCAGCGAGCAGAGTCTCTCTGTGATGAGACTGAGGACGGTGATCAGGATTCTAATCCTGAGGCCCCTCTCAATCTGGATGCCCCTGATGGTGACGCCATGGTTAATGACCTTATATCGGCAATTAATAGGCTGTTGGATATTTCTCCCCCAGCTCCTTCAGCAGAGGAGGCAGCTGCACAGCAGGAGAAGTTCCATTTCCTGTATCCCAAGCGTAAATTAAGTGCTTTTTTGGACCACTCTGACTTCAGAGAATCAATCCAGAAACACGACGCTCATCCAGACAAGCGTTTCTCTAAACGTTCTAAGGATACCCGTTATCCTTTTCCCTCTGAGGTGGCCAAACGCTGGACCCAGTGTCCAAAGGTGGATCCCCCAATTTCCAAGCTTGCGGCTAGATCCATAGTCGCAGTAGAGGATGGCGCTTCACTTAAAGATGCCAACGACAGACAGATGGGCCTTTGGTTGAAATCTGTCTATGAAGCTATCGGCGCGTCGTTTGCTCCAGCATTCGCGGCCGTGTGGGCACTCCAAGCTATTTCAGCTGGTTTAGCACTGGTGGATGCTATCATGCATCCAGCAGTACCGCAGGTGGCGTCCCTAACTTCGCAAATGTCTGCGTTTGCGACCTATGCTATCAATGCTGTCCTAGAATCTACGAGCCGTACCGCTATGGCGTCCGCCAATTCTGTGGTTTTGCGCAGAGCCTTGTGGTTAAAGGACTGGAAAGCAGATGCTGGTTCCAAAAAATGCTTAACCAGCTTGCCATTATCTAGAGACAGACTGTTTGGTGAGCCATTGGCTGAAATCATAAAACAGTCCAAGGGTAAGGACTCTTCCTTACCACAGCCCAGAGCAAGTAAACCTCAACAGAAAAAGTGGCAGTCGAGGTTTCGCTCCTTTCGAGGCTCGGGCAAGGCCCAATTCTCCTCGTCCAAAAGGACTCAGAAAGAACAAGGGAGCTCAGATTCCTGGCGGGCTCACTCACGCCCCAGGAAAGCAAATGGAGGAACCGCTTCCAAAGCGGCTACCTCATGACTTTCGGCCTCCTCCCTCCGCATCCTCGGTCGGTGGCAGGCTCTCCCGCTTTTGCGACATTTGGCTGTCACAGGTCAAAGACCGGTGGGTAACAGACATTTTGTCTCGCGGGTACAGAATCGAGTTCAGTTCTCGGCCTCCACTTCGGTTCTTCAGAACCTCCCCACACCCCAACCGAGCAGATGCCCTGCTGCAGGCGGTGGACTCTCTAAGAGCAGAAGGAGTCGTGATCCCTGTCCCCCCTCAGGAACGGGGGCGAGGATTTTACTCCAATCTCTTTGTCGTTCCAAAAAAGGACGGCTCCTTCCGTCCTGTTCTGGACCTAAAACTGCTCAACAAGCATGTGAACGCCAGGCGATTCCGGATGGAATCCCTCCGCTCAGTCATTGCCTCAATGTCTCAAGGAGATTTCCTAGCATCAATAGACATCAAAGATGCTTATCTCCACGTGCCGATTGCTACAGAGCACCAACGCTTTCTACGCTTCGTGATAGGAGACGACCATCTTCAGTTCGTAGCTCTGCCATTTGGTCTGGCGACAGCCCCTCGGGTGTTCACCAAGATCATGGCGGCAGTGGTAGCAGTCTTGCACTCTCACGGACACTCTGTGATCCCTTACTTGGACGATCTACTGGTCAAGGCACCCTCTCAAGAGGCATGCCAACTCAGCCTGAATGTTGCACTGGAGACTCTCCAGGCGTTCGGGTGGATCATCAACTTCCCAAAGTCAAATCTGTCACCGACCCAATCACTAACGTATCTTGGCATGGAGTTTCATACTCTCTCAGCGATAGTGAAGCTTCCGCTGGACAAGCAGCGGTCTCTACAGACTGGGGTGCAGGCTCTCCTTCAAAGTCAGTCGCACTCCTTAAGACGCCTCATGCACTTCCTCGGGAAGATGGTGGCGGCAATAGAGGCGGTTCCGGTTGCGCAGTTTCATCTGCGTCCACTTCAATGGGACATTCTCCGCCAATGGGACGGGAAGTCAACATCCCTGGACAGGAAAGTCTCCCTTTCCCAGACGGCCAAGGACTCTCTGCAGTGGTGGCTCCTTTCCACCTCATTATCACAGGGAAGATCCTTCCTACCACCGTCCTGGGCGGTGGTCACGACAGACGCGAGTCTGTCAGGGTGGGGAGCAGTGTTTCTCCACCACAGGGCTCAGGGTACGTGGACTCAGCAGGAGTCCACCCTTCAGATCAATGTTCTGGAAATCAGAGCAGTGTATCTTGCCCTACTAGCCTTCCAACAGTGGCTGGAAGGGAAGCAGATCCGAATTCAATCGGACAACTCCACAGCGGTGGCATACATCAATCACCAAGGGGGGACACGCAGTCGGCAAGCCTTCCAGGAAGTCCGGCGGATTATGATGTGGGTGGAAGCCACGGCCTCCACCATATCCGCGGTTCACATCCCCGGCGTAGAAAACTGGGAAGCAGACTTCCTCAGTCGCCAGGGCATGGACGCAGGGGAATGGTCCCTTCACCCGGACGTGTTTCAGGAGATCTGTCGCCGATGGGGAAGGCCGGACGTCGACCTAATGGCGTCCCGGCACAACAACAAGGTCCCAACCTTCATGGCACGGTCTCGCGTTCAAAGAGCTCTAGCAGCAGACGCCCTAGTGCAAGATTGGTCGCAGTTCCGGCTCCCTTATGTGTTTCCACCTCTGGCACTCTTGCCCAGAGTGTTACGCAAGATCAGATCCGACTGCAGCCGCGTCATACTCGTCGCTCCAGACTGGCCGAGGAGGGCGTGGTATCCGGATCTGTGGCATCTCACGGTCGGCCAACCGTGGGCACTTCCAGACCGACCAGACTTACTGTCCCAAGGGCCTTTTTTCCATCGGAATTCTGCGGCCCTGAACCTGACTGTGTGGCCATTGAGTCCTGGATCCTAGCGTCTTCAGGCTTACCCCAAGGGGTCGTTGCCACCATGAGACAGGCTAGGAAACCCACGTCTGCTAAGATCTACCACAGAACGTGGAGGATATTCTTATCCTGGTGCTCTGCTCAGGGAGTGTCTCCCTGGCCATTTGCATTGCCTACCTTTCTTTCTTTCCTGCAATCTGGGTTAGAAAAAGGTTTGTCGCTCGGCTCCCTTAAAGGACAAGTCTCGGCGCTATCCGTCTTTTTTCAGAAGCGTCTAGCACGACTTTCTAAGGTGCGCACGTTCCTACAGGGGGTTTGCCATATCGGTCCCCCGTACAAGCGGCCGTTAGATCCATGGGATCTGAACAGGGTACTAGTTGCCCTCCAGAAGCCGCCCTTCGAGCCTCTGAGGGAGGTTTCACTTTCTAGACTATCACAGAAAGTGGCTTTTCTGGTAGCGATCACATCTCTTCGGAGAGTGTCTGAGCTAGCAGCGCTGTCTTCCAAGGCTCCCTTCCTGGTCTTCCACCAGGACAAGGTAGTGCTGCGCCCCATTCAGGAGTTTCTCCCGAAGGTGGTATCCTCTTTTCATCTTAATCAGGATATCTCTTTGCCTTCGTTTTGTCCTCATGCAGTTCATCGGTATGAAAAGGATTTACATTTGTTAGATCTGGTGAGAGCACTCAGAATCTACATTTCCCGCACGGCGCCCCTGCGCCGTTCGGATGCACTCTTTGTCCTTGTCACTGGTAAGCGCAAAGGGTCGCAGGCTTCTAAGGCCACCCTGGCTCGATGGATCAAAGAACCAATTCTTGAAGCCTACCGTTCTGCTGGGCTTCCGGTTCCATCAGGGCTGAAGGCCCATTCTACCAGAGCCGTGGGTGCGTCCTGGGCATTGCGACACCAGGCTACGGCTCAACAGGTGTGCCAGGCAGCTACCTGGTCGAGTCTGCACACTTTCACCAAACATTATCAGGTGCATACCTATGCTTCGGCGGACGCCAGCCTAGGTAGAAGAGTCCTGCAGGCGGCAGTTGCCTCCCCGTAGGGGAGGGCTGTCTTGCAGCTCTAACATGAGGTATTTCTTTACCCACCCAGGGACAGCTTTTGGACGTCCCAATCGTCTGGGTCTCCCAATAGAGCGGCGAAGAAGAAGGGAATTTTGTTACTTACCGTAAATTCCTTTTCTTCTAGCTCTTATTGGGAGACCCAGCACCCGCCCTGTTGTCCTTCGGGATTTTTGGTTTGTTTGCGGGTACACATGTTGTTCATGTTGAACGGTTTTCAGTTCTCCGATGTTACTCGGAGTGAATTTGTTTAAACCAGTTATTGGCTTTCCTCCTTCTTGCTTTTGCACTAAAACTGGTGAGCCAGTGATCCCACTGGGGGTGTATAGCCAGAAGGGGAGGGGCCTTACACTTTTTAGTGTAATTGCTTTGTGTGGCCTCCGGAGGCAGTGCTATACACCCAATCGTCTGGGTCTCCCAATAAGAGCTAGAAGAAAAGGAATTTACGGTAAGTAACAAAATTCCCTTCTTTGACCTCTGCACGGGGGGAGACACCACGCCTGCTGTAACGTGGGAAGCCCACAAATGTGTAGTTAGAGGACTGTTCATAAAACATGGAGCCCGTATGAAGCGGGAGAGGAATGCGGAGATGGAATCTTTACTAGTCGACATTCACGCCCTGGAGAGGATCCACAAAGACCGGTTAGACGACGGTGCCAAAACCCTTCTCATTCAAAAAAGAGAGAAGCTGAAATCGCTACTCTCTAATAAAGCTAAGGCCTCGCTAGCGCGCTGCCGGAGGCATTTTTACGAATTCGGTAATAAAAACAGTAGGACCTTGGCCAGGGCATTGCGGACCCAGAGGTTGAGGGGATATGTACCTCACATACAGAAGCAATCAGGGGAGAGGGCCTCACTTCCGGGCGACATAGCTTCAGCATTTAGGGACTTTTACACTGCCCTATATTGACGATATCCTGATGGAGGACGATAGGAAGGGAACGCATCCAGGACTACATAAGATCCTCAGGCCTCCCGAGGCTCACACCGGAAGACATAGAGATATTGGAGGCTCCGATAACCAAAACGGAACTCGCCTCGGTCCTAAAGAAATCCCCCACGGGTAAGGCACCGGGTCCGGATGGACGTCCGCTGTCCTATTACAAGAGGTTAAGTCCTATTCTATGCCCTCACTTTTTGGCAGCATTCAATAATATCGCAGCATGCGCATCCTCTCCACTACCTAGGGACTCCCTAGCGGCTAACATTGTGGTCATTCCCAAGGAGGGGAGGGATCCCACCTGCTGTGCCAATTATCGTCCAATCTCCCTGCTCAATGTGGACTTAAAGTTGTTTGCTAAGATTCTAGCCGATCGGCTGTCCCCTATGTTAGGGGGTATAGTCCATTCTGATCAGGCGGGTTTCATGTTGGGCAGGGAGGCTAGGGCTAACACCACGAGGGCCATTAACCTGATTCATAGGGCTAGGTCAGATGGTGGATCGCTTATGTTGTTGTCCACGGACGCCGACAAGGCGTTCGACCGAGTCGGTTGGATGTTTTTGAATGGGGTCCTTGCCTCTCTGGGATTGGGGGGCAACATGCTCAGATGGATAGGATCTCTCTATAATTCACCGTCAGCCTGCATACGGGTTAATGGGGTGTTGTCGGAGAGATTCTCAATAGCCAATGGCACACGGCAGGGCTGTCCTCTTTCCCCATTATTTTTCATACTTACACTAGAACACCTGTTGCGACACATTCGGAAAAACTCGAGCATCAAAGGGCCCAAGATAGGTAGCGAGACCCATAAGATAGCGGCCTTTGCAGACGACCTATTATTTTTCATCACAGACCCAACCACATTGCTCCCAGCGCTAATGCAGGAATTTAAACACTACTCCTCACTCTCCAACTTTAAGATCAACTTGTGTAAATCGGAGGCACTGAGCGTTAACCTCCCCGTGGGAGTAGTCTCGCAGCTGCGGGGAGCCTTCGACTTTCAATGGGCCCCGCAGTACCTGCGATACCTGGGACTCAAATTGTCAGCAGATGTGAGCTCCTTATTCAAGTTGAACTTTACTCCTCTCCTCCAAAAAAATAAAAGAAGATTGTTAAAACTAGTCAAAAGGCACATTCACATGGTTTGGACGATCAGCGATTCTCAAGATAAATATCTTCCCAAGATTGCTGTACCTCCTTCAGACCTTGCCAATCGGGATCCCCAAGCCCTTCTTTAGAGAAGTCTCTTCTATGCAAATGAAGTTTCTGTGGGCAAACAAGCCGGCGAGGTTGGCGCGGTCGCTGTTGTGTAGACCTAGAACCCGGGGTGGGCTGGGCCTCGCGGATCTCAAGGCATACTATGTAGCCACTCATTTAGCCAGAGTGGTGGACTGGTGTAGGCACTCCAAGGCCAAACCCTGGGTGTCGGTGGAGCAGAGCTTCACGGATATTCCACTAGCGGCGCTCCCATGGGTGACTTCCCCATCTAGTACAGAACTTAGGACCCATCTCACGATTGGCACCACGCTATCTTGTTGTTCTCAGGAGGTGGTCCGGAGATCCCTAATCCCTTTACCCTCCCCCCTGTCCCCGATCGTTGGCGCTTCAGAGTTCTCCCCGGGTCTCTCTGACCCGGTGTTTCGCCTATGGATCTCCCAAAATAGATTTCGAGCCTACCAAATTGGGGTCGGGGGGCATTGGCCAACAACTGAGGAACTCCGGAACTTCCGGGTTCCCGGACCTTTGGGTCCGTGGCGTTCTATGCAGCTTCAACATTTTCTGTGCTCTCTACCAGACTACAGTCAGTTCGACAGACTGCTTACGGAATTCGAGAAGCTATGCATGGAGGGGGGGACCCTTAGACACTCACTGGCCATCTCACATACCATGCTAGACAACTCCTTGGATCTGCCTCCCCCTAGGTTCCTCCTGCAGTGGGAGTCAGACCTGGACCTCACCCTTTCTGCCACGCAGAGAAACAAGGTGCTGTCCCTTGCTCACAAAGCATCCATCAGTTCAAAACTCCAAGAAGCCAACTATAAATGCATTTCCCGGTGGTATAGGGTCCCAACAAAACTACACAGGATGTTCCCAACAGTGGACCTGGGGTGCTGGAGATGTGGCACAGGGGAGGGAGACTTCCTACACATTTTCTGGGAATGCCCTGTGCTACAGCAGTTTTGGGAGGGGGTACGGGGAGTGATCAGGCATGTGACTGGACACACGCAGACCCTGGGCCCAGAACTTTTCCTGCTCCAATTATCAGAGTCCTCTGTCCGTGCATACAAAGGGTCTCTGTTAAGCTTCCTGGTGATGGCCGCTAGGACGTGCATTCCTCTGAGGTGGAGATTCCCTTTCCCGCCGACGTTGTGGGCAAATAGGGTGAACGAACTGTTGTACATGGAGGACCTGACAGCGTCTATCCACGATAGACATGAGGCTTTTTACAAGACTTGGTTCCCCTGGATCGAGTTTAAATACTCTAATGAATACGGCACAAGGATACTCCCAGATTGAGGGGGGCCCCATGGATGCCGTGGGAAGGAGGTGCTCTGAGAGGGTGGATCCCTGCTATGTGTTTGTTCGTGTCCCAGTGTTTTTCCCTTCCCTCCCTCTATCGCCTCATGTACCCCCCCCCCGCTCGTTTCTCGCTAAACCTTTCTTGTCTTACTCGTTTCCTTTTTTCTCTCTTTCTTAATTTAACCGGGTATTCCCGTACTATAAAACCTTTGGTAAACATGGAGAGGTCAAAATCTTGATAAATTTTCATGTGTCACAGTTAGTCAGTTATACACTGTCATACAATGGTTGTGAAATGTATTGCAATTGATCCAGATTGGAATGATTCCATGTTTATGGTTAAAGAATTTAAAAAAAAAAAAAAAAAATCTAGACAGGTGGAATACATCCCAAATTGGGGTGCATAGCAAGGTGGGGGTCAGCCACTGACCAATTCAGTGAAGAAAAAAAAAAAAGCTAGCACTGAATGTGCACTACAGCACTGAAAATTCCAACTGTACTTATTATAAATTTGAGATTTTTGGCAAAAAATTGCAATTTCTTGAGCTACCCCGCCACTCCACGGCAAATCTCATTTGGGGCAGTCCTAACACTAAATTATTTTTATAAAATGTGCCAAACGGCCTCACATATGAAATAGTAGAACTGCTCTTAGCAGCACTCACCTGGTCTATTTCAATCCCGTACCCATGACTGAATCATAGCTGTGGGCGGGACAGATTAATAACAAATAAGATTCACTGGTCTGATGAGATGAAGATAGAACTTTTTGGTGATAATTCTAAGCGGTAAGTGTGGAGAAAACCAGGCACTGCTCATCACCTGCCCAATACAATCCCAACAGTGAAACATGGTGGCAGCATCATGCTACGGGGGTATTTTTCAGCTACAGGGACAGGACGACTGGTTGCAATTGAAGGAAAGATGAAAGTGGCCAAGTATAGAGATATCCTGGAACTATGTATATGATAACTGTATTGTTACAATATATTGTTGTATGTTGAGTAGGTAAGGGAACAAGTTTGGCGGGGGGTAGAGAGGATGAGGGGGGCGGGGCGGTTGGAAGAGGGAATATTTGGCATACTTGTAGGTATGCAGTTTCTTTCTTGGTACCAAAAATGTTCAATAAAAATCTGATTAAAAAAAAAAATATCCTGGAAGAAATCTCTTCTGGAGTGCTCTGGACCTGACTTGGTCGCAGGTTCACCTTTCAACAAGACAATGACCCTAATCACAGAGCTAAAATAACAAAGGAGTGGCTTCAGAACAACTCAGTGACCATTCTTGACTGGCCCAGACAGAGCTCTGACCTAAACACAATTGAGCATCTCTGGAAAAACCTGAAAATGGCTGTCCACCAACATTCACCATCCAACCTGACGGAACTGGAGAGGATCTGCAAGGAAGAATAGCAGAGGATCCCCTAAGTCCAGGTGTGAATAACTTGTTGCATCATTCCCAAGAAGACTCATGGCTGTACTAGCTCAAAGGGTGCTTCTACTCAATACTGAGCAAAGGGTCTGAATACTTATGACCATGTGATTTCAGTTTTTCTTGTTAAAACAAATTTAGAAATTTTTGCAAATTTATTAAACTGTCAAGATGGGGTGCAGAGTGTACATTAATAAGGAAAAAAAATGAACTTGAATTTACCAAATGGCTGCAACGAAAAAGTGAAACATTTTAAAAAGGTCTGAATACTTTCCGTACTCACTGTATAAATGAGCTGTTCCAGCCTTTGGGCCGAACTCTGATCTGTACGAGAATATGCCACCAGAGCTTATGTTAAATAGAAGGGGAACCTACCAGTGTGACATGTGATGGCCGCTCTCCTGATCTAACTGCAGAGCTGTGTGCAATTAAAATTGACACATCTGCAGGTTCCTCCAGGGCTCCAGCTTCCATCTAACTGGCAGTGTTACAATACAGCAAAGCTGAGAGAGCTGCAGACTGTAAAAAGACAAAATTCATTTTTAAAGGGGTGGTTCACCCATTTTTTTTTATTTTCTCTAGGAGTGTAACTTACCATTTTAGGTGTTTTCTTCATTGGCTTCTATTTGGAGTTCTGGCACTGAGCGGCGCCAGCCCATCACATGACCCCCTGGTGCTGCGTCTGCTAGTATCCTTTTACGTCCCATCAAGTTCTGGGCTCTCAAACTGGACGGGTACGTCAGAGGATGCTGGTGCCACTCACAGTGATTGACAGGGCTGTGGGCGGTGACTACCGCATGTTACAGCCCAGCATCGAGGAGAGGATCCGGAGGGCGCCAGTGTCGAGCGGTGAAGAGGGCTGAGCATCCGGCAGATTGGTGAGGCACGGGGCGCCAGTGTGGAGTACGGGGGGGGAGGGGTGTGTGGTTCTTCAGCTGAAATCCCCCCCTGTCACGTAAGTATCTGATCTCACTCGCCCGCTCCGATGTCGGGAGAGTGGGCGGTGTTGTCGCGGGCGGGGGGTGCGCTGCTCGACCGCGCTTGCGGCTCGGGTCCGGCTGCTGCTGCTCGGTGGCTCGAGCGCCGATCCTCGCCCGTGAGTGAAAGGGGTGGTCTGTTGGGGTTTGGGATGTCGGTTTGTGACGCCACCCACGGTGTGTGGTGAGGTTGGGGCACCACCGCTGCTCTGTACGGGGATCCCGAGAGCGATGACAGGGAGCAGCTGGGATGTTTCTCTCCCCTTCGTGGGTAGGGGGGTTTTGGTAGTCCCGGGGCCCGGAGTTGTTGTCTGTAAGGTGGATTGCGGGGCTTGGCCAGGTGCAGGGTTGCGGGGCAGCGCAGTGCCAGACGGCACGGTGGTACTTACTCAGCCAGTAACTTACACAGAGTCTCTGGTAAAACAAACGGCTGGATGGACGAGTCCCACAGACGGCTGCGACTGTCACTCCCGGTAGGTTGGCGGTAACTGTCTCTCCCTGCACCGGTGTTGTGTTCTCGGCCCCGATGGCTTCCCACCGGTAACCCGCTCCCCAGCGGTATATTTGCCGGAGGAGCCCCTTTTGCCCGCAGGCGCTGGCCCTGGGAACTCTAGCTGTGGCGGTAGCTGTATTTCCCTTCAGCGGTTGAGCGGTTGCCTTTAGTCGGGTCTTTGCTGCTGGGAAACCCCGGAGGTTCCCGTCGCTAACAGATTTAACCGGTTTAACGGTGACTCCAAGCCTGGTCGGTGTCCGTAGGCCCTGCCGAATGGTGCTGGCCTCTCTTCGCTCCCCGGTCCGGTACCGGCGGGCCTCCGCCCGTCCCCGGTCCTTAAGGTTGTGCGTCAATCGGCCTCGCCTGCAGACGGTCACCACAGTCTGCCAACCTTGCTCGTAGGTGCCCGGGCCACGTACCCGGACACGGTCAGTCAGCTCCTCCACTACTCCTTCCACTTCCCTCACGGAATTTCGACTCCCCAAACTCAACTGAACTCTCTTCCCGCCTCCAGGACTGTGAACTCTGTGGGAGGAGCCAACCACCTGGCTCCACCCCACCTGGTGTGGACATCAGCCCCTGGAGGGAGGCAACAAGGATTTTGTGTGTGCGGCTGATGTGCCTAACCGGGGTGTGGGGTGTGTTGTTGCAGTACCTGTGACCACCTGGCTTGTCCAGGGCGCCACAGTGTGATCATACACCCACCAGCACTACAGGACGCAGCAAAACACTGACAAGCTGGTGACATGCAGCACCGCATGTGTCAGAGCAGAGCATGTCACCGCTCTGCTCTGTCACCTGTCCTGCTGCATGGGACCAACTGTCTCCACTCTGGCACCTGCACTACAAGTCACAGAGCGGAGCAAGTTGATGACAGAACACCTCTCTCCCCACCTTCGCTCTCTCTCTCTTCTCCTTCGCTCTCTCCTGGCATGGTCAGTACAGAAATCTCTCGATCATGGAGAGCTGAGAGGGAGTAATAAACATGGAGTCTCTAATGTGTCTGTGTATTAATTTCAAATACAGTATTTTTCTGCATGATTTTTTATTATTTTTTTTAACCCTTTATTGGAGATTCTTAATGGCCGGGTCAAACTTGGCCTGACATTAAGAATCTCGGGCTTTATAAGAGCTGGTAAAACATAGCTGGTATTAACCCCTTATTACCAGCGTGCCACCTTGCACCAGGGCCACTGGAAGAGTTGGATACAGCGCCAGAATATGGCGCTTCTATGAAAGTGCCATTTTCTGGGGCGTCTGGACTGCAATTCTCAGCGGGGGGGCCCATAAAGCTTGGGCCACCCTGCGCTGCGGATTCCAATCCCCAGCTGCCTAGTTGTACCTGGCTGGACACAAAATAAATGAGCGAAACCCACGTCATTTTTTTTTTCCTTTTTAAATTTCATGAAATAATAAAAAAAATAAAAAAAGGGCTTCCCTATATTTTTGTTTCCCAGCCGGGTACAAATAGGCAGCTGGGGGTTGGGGGCAGCCCGTACCTGCCTGCTGTACCTGGCTAGGGTACAAAAAATATGGCAAGGCCCACGTCTTTTATAATTTAAAAAAAAAAAAAAAAAAAAAAAAAAAGGGCTTCCCTGGATTTTCCATTGCCAGTGAAGGAAACATCAAGCAGCGGTGGTTAGCAGCCAGTAGCTGCTTGGGTTACCCTGAGCAATAGAAAATGCAGCGGGTGCCCATACTTTTTTTTTTTTACCCCTAACCCTAGGGTTATGTGTTTGTTTTTTTTATTTTTAATGAATTTAAAAAAAAAAAAAAAAAAAAAAAAAAAAATCTACATGGGCTTCGCCCATCGAGCACCAGAGCATTTTACTGCTCACTCATGCCTGCTCCTGACCAACGCGCCAGCGGAACAAGTAATCAGATGACTCCAGTGTCGGCCGATTACTTGTTCTGTGTCCCCCTGCATCCATCGCAGCGTGTGCGAGCTGTGAGGTCACCAGAGTTCAGTCCAGTACTGGTGTCAGCTGATCTGAACTCAGCTGAACTTCAGCCCACACACGCTGCGATGGATGCAGGGGGGACACAGAACAAGTAAGGCCTAAGCCACATGGCAAGAAAATCGGTGCGAGTGGAGTGCAATAAAACATTGCATTCCATTTGGACCAATATTAGCCTGTGTGTCAGCACACATGAGCGATTATTTTCTCAGCCCTAATCGGACCGACAAAACAATCGCAGCATGCTGCAATTGTAATGCAAGATTCTCTCTTTTACCCATTCAAGTGTATGGGGTGAGATAAAAATCGCACTGCACTTGCTCTGCACTCGCGGTACACTGATTTACTGCAAGAATCGCAATAGCAGACTACGGAGGAGAGAGGGAGATAAATACCTCCCACCCCTCCTCAGTGCCGGCCCGCCCGCCCCCCGCAGCTGAGGTCCGCTCGCACAGTCGGACCTCAGTCGCAGGGACACACGCATGACACTCGGCTCTGCTGTACTGCCAGTGTGAGCCGAGTGTCATGCGAGGGGATCGCAGTAATCCCCATGTGGCCCCAGCCATATCGGCCGACACTGGAGTCTACTGATCTGAACTCAGCTGAACTCCTACCACACACGGTCACATGTGATCAGCAGCAGCCAGTGACTGCTGTTAACCTGCATCCATTGCAGCGTGTGCAGGCTGTGAGATCAGGAGTTCAGATGACTCGTGCTAGCTGATAAATTCTGTGTCCCGCTACAGAAGGATCTGGTAAAATAACGGTTGCATGCATTGCACTTTTAATCCACAGGATCCGGTCATATGCGTTTTGCGTTTTTTGCCTACAGGCAAAAAAACGCTGATGTGAAAGTAGCCTGCAAAATGCATGCCACACGGATGATACGGACAACACACAGACTAGGCAAGAGGGAAAAAAAGCAATCTCATGACCCCTTCATTTTTTTTCCCCCCCAATTATTTTTTTTCACATGTTGCGCCAGCTAATAATCAATTTCTGTATAATAATATATATATATATATATATATATATATATATATATATATATATTACACATACACATATACATATACATACACACACTATGAACTATATGAGAACAAGCAGAAGGTAGACACTTTCTTCCCCTGGGTGTGCAGAGCTGGGAGCTTCTGCTGTCTGTGTGATTGCTCTCAGTGCATCCGCAGGGAAGAGGCAGGGAGGAGTCTTTGGGTGGAGAGGAGAGCTGAGTGGGTGTGTTAGATACGTTAGATACAGCCCTAGAGCCACAAAGAATTATGGGAGTTGTAGTAACTGAACCCAGGAAGTCAGAAGAGAGATTAACCCCATCAGAGCTAGAGCCAGCAATGAGGATGTGCTGCTAGAGCACAATAAAAGGTAATATTGCTGAAAACAACAATAGATGTGTGGAGAGGCACATACTAGCAAGATTTATCAGAAAAAAAAAAAACTCAACAAATTTTGGTAACTGGACAACTTCTTTAATGTTGGTGTTAATTTGCAGTGTGAGACATGTAATTATCTGTTCAGGGAGGAAGTAAACGAACTTTAGTACCACCTAATTGACTAGTAAAGACGAGGGGGCATATACTGCGAGTGGAAGAAACGCAATTCCAGCAGCTAAATAGGAAAGGGTTCTTTACAGTTAGAGCAGTCAGACTGTGGAATGCCCTACCACAAGAGGTAGTAGTGGCAAATACTACAACAGCTTTTAAAAAAGGGCTGGATGATTTCCTCAGTACACACAACATTGTTGGTTATAAATGACAATGACAAAATGTATAATTGGTGAAGGAAGGTTGAACTAGATGGAGCTAGGTTTTTTTTCCTTCTATGTAACTAACTATGAAAGTAACAATCCTAAAAGTCAAAATTGACCTTTTAAACGAGCCTATGCCAGAGCAGAACTTAAAAATTTACAGACAGTGTTTAAGGGTGATTGCACCCTCATCAGTGCAAAGTATGAGATCTGATTTGGCTGTATGAGAGATCAATTTTGACTTTTAGGATTCCTACTTCTAATAGGTGGCACTAAAGTTCATCTACTTCCTCCCTGAAGAGACAATTAACATATTTCCCAGAGGAGAATTGCAACTAGAAGTCACCTCACTACTGGCATGCCAGATTGGTGTGTCAGTCTCCGCAAGGAGTAAAGCTTTCCCCTTAGGCTATGTGCGCACTGCACCGCACCTAAAAGGTGCGCTTCAGAGCGCAGCTGAAAAGCTCCATTCTGAAGCGCATGGTGCCGGCAGAGAACGTGCGCTCTGCATGCTGCCTCTCCCTATAGACAGCATGCAAACCGCATGGAAGAAGTGACATGTCACTTCTTAGAACGCAGCAATTCGGGCAGCAGCCGAATCGCTGCGTTCTAATATACCACGTGCGCACGGCTCCTGCACAATCTCCATAGACTGTGCAGGGGACGCAGGCAGTTACGCTGCGGTGCAGAACGCAGCGTAACTGCATGCAATACGCACACGTGCGCACATAGCCTTAGGGCTCTTCTCCACTGGCGTTTTTTTTTCTCCAAATTCCATCGCATGGAGAAACGGATTGCAATGTGTCAAATGGTTTCATATGATGCAGTCTCCATTTCCTCCTTTTTTTCCCAGACTCTACACGGGCTCTCCTTGAAATCGCAGCATGCTGCGAATTGATGCGATTCTCAGCTCTCTCACCCCCATGCAATCCTATGGGGGTGAGAAAAAAAAAAAAAAAGTCAGAATCCGGGTGGCATACGCATGTCACACGGATCTGGACACTTGCATACCGCGTCAGACTGGCTACCGGAGGAATCTCCTGTAAAACCAGTCCTGGCCGTGGTTACATGCACTGTACTCCAGAGCTGTCACCTGAGCTCCAGAGTGCAGCCTGAACAGCGAGCGCCGAGTGATTGATTCCCCGGCGATTGCTATTCAGGTCAGCACAGCTGCAAACAGATCAGGCAGATGTCTGGAGCTCAGGTTATAGCTCTGGAGCTCAGTGCAGGTAACTGCGGCCAGGACTGGTTTTACAGGAGATTTCTCCCGTAGCCAGTCCTACGCTGCTTGCCTAAAAACTCACATAGCACTCGCATGACACTCACATGTCATACGGATGCTATGTGAGGAAAAAAACCCAAAAAACCACACACCGTACACAGATCACACGCAGGATATTCGACTCACATTTTGAGCCGAGTATCGCTGTGATTTTTTAGACGCCAGTGGAGAAGAGCCCTTAGACCTAGTCTTCGCCTCTCAGCCAGATCATACCTCATACTTTGCACTGACGTGGGGCAATCACCCCTAAAACAATGTCTGCAAAATGAGGTTCTAAATCATAAGTCATATGACAAGGCTCGTTAAAGGGTCAATTTTCACTTCTAGGATTGCTACTTCCCATAGGTGGCACTAGAGTGAAGCTACTTGCTCCCTGGAGAGACAATTAGCATGTCTCACACTAGTAATGCCCCCTTTTATGAAAAATAAGCTCTGGAGGCAGATTCTCATGCAGATCAGTGTCCGACCCATCGCCTGGAAGAGCTCATTTATAGATAAATTAAATCTTGCTTTCGCTGGCATAAGACTTCGGATTACAGATATCAAGGTATTTCACTCAGCTTCCTATGACCTACATGTCCATATAGACGGATTAGAAGGGTACATCCTACTGATAGAAAAATGTAAACCGCTTATAAACTTGCTACCACTGTTTTAGAAACTAACCAAAAAATCCTAGAGAATGAAAAAGTCTTGTTGAAATTCTGCTTACATTAGATAACATTGTATGACATTTGTGCCCTTTTTCTAAATCTTTCACTCAAAATTGATCTTTTAGATTGATCTGCTGTGCCAGCAATGTGAAATGAATTTGGAAGTAAAGAAAAACCATCACAAATGCATCAGCAGTTAGTGGACATTAGTCCATCTGCTGTGGCTAAATTCTGAAGGTGGGCTTAGGAGAAGGTGCATGGACACCAATTTATGCCACTTTCTGTCAAACTACTCTAAATTGAAGCACAACTCCATACCAACCCATACCAGGTGTAAAACTTGACTTTTGCCAAACGTGCCGGATTGAGAGGTCAAGAGAAACAATACATCTTGCATTCATGAATATAGTGGTTGTAGAGTGACACTTAAATTTATCAGGTGCTAGAAGATGTCATCTGAATGGACAACTCCTTCACTTGGTTTCATCTTGAGGAACTTTGTATTTGGCATCTTTGTATCTGACTGGGACGTACAAGACTCTGTAGCAGATAGAAGAAAAGCAAGAATAATACTTGAAGCAAACATTGCATCTGGTGGCTGGTCCATCAAAACTTTATTTTGGTCCAACATTTTATACATACGTTTTTTAGTATTTAGTTCGGAGTGTGTACAAAAATCACATATTTATTAAAAATGTACATGTTTTATACCGTGTGATTACACAATAAAAGAAATCAAACAATGTTTCTTTGCATTGGCTCATTACACAACATCTATATGAACATTAAAATACATTTTCCAATATCCATCTGATATCTTCAAGCAATGTTTGGGTTGTAAGCTTCGGGAAATATGTTATTTTGCTGTAATAACGTCTGGAGTCTTGAAATCTCTTGTTCCTGGAAAGTGTAAAGAATGATTTGTGTATGAAAGTTCAATCTACAATTTACAGACAGTACAAATACTGTAAATACTACAGAGCCCTCAGGCCAATCTGGACATTGCTTTCTTTTCTTTTTTGCACAAAATCAGCTTATCTAGTTAAAGTTACTCAAAAATATATACCGTATTTTTCGCTTTATAAGACGCACCTGATTATAAGATGCATCCCCAAATTTGGTGAATGAAAAGAGATTTTTTTTGTTTTTTAATGTTAAATGGGGTCCATCTTATAATGCCAGTGTCCATCTAACAAATCATATAGGGTATATGTCCCTCATAGCCCCCCATCCTAAAATTAGCCCCCCTTAATCTGGATATGGCCCCCTTATATTGAATATAGCCCCCTTGTGCTGGAACACATCCCCCTGTGCTGCCCATGGCCCCTATAGATGGTACACCTCCCCTGTGTTAGATATGCCTCCAGGCTGCTGCCCATAATAAAATAAAACACTCTTTCCTTACCTTCTCAGCGCTGTCCCTCCTCGCAGTTGAGCTCCTTCCTTACTTCCTGGTTCTTGCTGCCGGTCATGTGATCGGCACGGCAGAGTGATATCTCTGCGTGACTTATCACAGACAATAGCAGCAGGAGACCGGAGATCAGCGCTGGAGGTAAGTAAAGCTTTTTTTTATTTTACTATGGGCAGCAGCACGGAGGCCATATCTAACACAGGGGGGGATCATGTGCGATCAAAGGATGGCGCAGGCAGATATAATATGCCCCGCTGCCCCAGCCCCTCAGCATGATGCAGTTTCAGCACCACACTGCTGGACAGCGGCTGTGCATATTATATGAGCGGGAGCAGGAGATCAAAAGCTGCCGCTCACAGCTGTCACCTGCCCCCAGCACCGCTCCAGAGCGGACCCTGCAGTATATATCTATATATTATCTCTCTATATCTCTACATATAAACACCGGCCCCCGTATATTCGGTTTATAAGACGCACCCCCTACAAAATTTGGGGGAACAAAAGTGCGTCTTATAAAGTGAAAAATACGGTAAATATAAGACAGAGCATAAGTTGGTATATGTGTAATAGTAACCTTCACCCTGTGGCCATTTCACAGAGCCCAAGAGAAAAGAAATAAAAAAAAAAAAAAAAAAAGCATATACCGTATTTTTCGGACCATAAGACGCACTTTTTTCCCCCCCAAATGTTGGGGGAAAGTTGGGGGTGCGTCTTATGGTCTGACTATAGGGCTGCGGCCGGGAACGAGGGTGCTGCGGTGGAGCGGGTCATCGGGGGCATGAGCAGCGCCTGCCGTGACCACGTAGGCCCGCTCATTACATATGCACGCCCATCCTCCCGCCCATCTCTCAGCGCTGAAGCCGGCACTGACAGGTGGGCGGGAGGATGAGCTGGGACGCGCGCATAGTAAAGAGCCAGTCCGCATGATCACCCCTGGCAATTACAGCCTGGAGTGATCATGTGCGGCTTTATTCACTGCCCCCCGCGCGTCGTCGTCATAATCAGCGCGGGGTGCAGTGAATCAGTACACTCACCCGTCCCAGTGTGTGGAGCCGTCCCCCTGCTGCACGCGATGTCTTCCGGTCTGTGCCGGTCAGCTGATCTGTGCTGATCAGCTGATCGGCACAGACAGGAAGACATCGCGTGCTGCAGGGGAACGGCTCCACACACACAGGTCATTGCCGCTGAGAGGAAGATGATCGGTGCTGGAGGGAGTGAGGAAAAGGTGAGTATAAACGTTTATTTTTTTTTCTCTGTGCTATAGGATACAGGCCATATACCAGGATGGTATATGAGCACGATGGGGGCATATAGCAGGATGGGAGTATATGAGCAGGATGGATGGGGGGGTATATGAACAGGATGGGAGAATATGAGCAGGATCGATGGGGGGAAATATCAATAGGATGGATGGGGGTTATATGAACAGGATGAGGGAATATGAGCAGGATGCTGGTATATGAGCAGGATGGGGGTTTATAGCAGGATCATATACAAGGCAGGAGGATCATTACCAGGATTGGGTACCTTAGTAGAGAATTTGGGGACATTACCCCCATAACAGTGTCAGCAGCAGATCCTCGCCCCATAAGTGTGTCATGACCATTTTGCTTAAAGTTTTATTTTCCTATTTTCCTCCTCTAAAACCAGTCAATTAGAAGTGCATTAGTACAAAATTATAGAAAAAAAAACTCCTAAAATTACAAATCTTTAATTATTTTCAGTATTAAAAGGGGGACTGTGAGGCAAATCCCGGGATATGAAGATGAATTATGACTCCAGTCATAGTCCCTCATCACTCCCTGGCAGTGCCCCCTCCCTTCTTGTTCTCAATGTCCAGCACCTGTGAAGGTGTTACACCTCCATGGCCATGTCCTGTGATATGGAAATGAGGTGGTGTGGGAACAATGGACACAGGATGACTCCCTGCCGTCACCCTGTAACAAGAGTTGTATCTCATTAGCAAGGCTATGGAACTAGCTAGACAGAACGACTCCAGTAAAAAATGGTTCACATCTCGCAAGCCATATTTCCGATAAATATGGCAACCATAAAAATGGTGTCTCCGCATGCAGACGATGCCGGCACACCCTTTTTATGGGAGCAGGACATTGGGAAATGCCCCAGGCGTGATATCAGCCAATGGGGAACTGGCAGACAGGTCATGAGTCCCCTCGTTCTGTAGCTAAATTCATAACTGTCACAATGAGAGCATTGGCGTCCGCCTACGACGCTCCCAGGCAAAGTTATGGCCCATATTCCATGTTGGGATATTGTCCATAACTCAAGCCAGGGGTGGAGCAGTGCTCCCTGTGAGGTCACGAAGGTAGGAGGGGACCTGGATTTGGCCAGGTTGATAACCCTACTTCGGCCATTTTCCAGTGTTCTTCTCGCTGGGGGCACGTGTAGGAAACATCTGTGGGAAGGATCCTAGAAACCTGGGTACAGCGCCCCCCTGTGGCCAGACGCAACAAGGTAACTGCTGGAACTGTGTATGCCTGTTTGTAACCCATGCTTTGATTGTAACTGTACTCTGACATATGTATATTCTGTAGATTCCCTATTGTATATATTGTAGTTTCTAGTGTGCTTTAGGCTGATTAAATTATATAATTAATCTTGGGCTGTTCTGTTATCTCGATCTTGAATCCCACGTCTGTGTGTTCGGCTAATAGTTACCGTAAATCGGTTGGTGGCAGCGAATTGTGCCAAGGATTATTGTGGGGAGGCCAGTGAGATTCGGGGAGATTTTATATATTCCGCCCGCGGAGGTCGGGGGAATATATACCTTACTCTCACCGGGGACCCTTCAATAATCGGCATAAGTAGTATAGCGGCCTCCTTGCTTATTGTCGGGCAATTCCATAATTGGCCTGACTATAAGAGGGGCGCTAGAGAGCGCGTCACGTGCTCTGTCTGTCGGTCGGGAGGTATAAAGGAGGGGTGACCCCCACTTGTTACCCCCCGATTGTGACGTACTGGTAGCCAGCGCGGGGGATTTCTGAGTGACCCCCCCGGTGGTTTGTGACAGGGACACCCAACATATGTATCAATATAAAATTAGATTATATCAGATATCCAAGGGTACAAGGAGAGGGGGGGGCCTAGCCCTTCCAGTGCCCTAGGCTCACCCCTTCCTTGCCGCGGAGGTTGGTACCCTAAAACCTGCGCAATAGGCGCCCCCGCTCAACGTAGGCTGTCCCTGTAGGCCCCAACCAGACCCTAACAAATAAGGTGACAGTCTAGAGGATAATTACAAAGCTGAACCAACAATCCAAGATAAAGATTAACAGTACATTATACCCAATGTAATTCAATTGGGAAACAAAAGGGTACAATGACCCAAGAAAAAACCACCTAGATAGATATAAGCGGCTCCTATCAGAAACCACCCGACGCGTTTCCTCTCATCTGAGGTTCTTCAGGAGTGGAATAGAGGTTAGTTCAAAAAAGGCAACAATTATGCAATAGTAAATGCTGGCAGTCCCATGTAAAACTAAGAAGCCAGTAATCCCTGAATCTATATAATCCCAATATCTCTCAACTAAATCCAGTAGAAAAAGGGCCTAAAAGACAGTCCCAGATCTCTGTAATCCACCAGGGTAACAGGTTATTTATACATATAATAATGGGAATAGATTCAAAAGGGGTGAAAAGCAGCCAGTCATTAGGGTACAAAATTAGCCACTTATCTCAAGCCTCAGGAAGCATACGATAGAGACGATCCTCACAGGACTCCTTGGATAATAAAACAGTCCAATAACCCCAACAAAGCAGTCAGTGAGCTCCTCAGGTCATCACCCTCCAGTCCAAATGCAGACACAGTGACAGGGTGCAGATTTCGGGGGCGTCTTATAGTCCGGTGAGTCTTATAGTCCGAAAAATACGGTACCCTATAGTAAGTAAATACTAATACCGCTAGTAAATGTAACTAACAATAGGGTACTTGGTTAAGATGGTTTCATCAAAAAGCATAAAAGCCTTCCCACCGCTACAAGGGTGTACCAGGTCGGGATGATCCTACTCTAATAATAAAGCCTAATGCCGGCGTCACACGGTACGATACATCGGACGATATGTCGTCGGGGGTCACGTCGTTAGTGACGCACATCCGGCATCATTAGATATATCGTACCGTGTGACACCTCGGAACGACTCTGAACGAGCAAAAATACTCACCTTATCGTTGCTTGTTGACACGTCGTTCATTTTCAAAAAGTCGGTCCTCCTTCTGTGCTCCGGTTGTTCATCCTTCCCAGGGCAGCACACGTCGCTCCATGCGACACCCTGGGAACGACTAACACAGCTTACCTGCATCCCGCCGGCAATGCGGAAGGAAGGAGGTGGGCGGGATGTTTACATCCCGCTCATCTCCGCCCCTCAGCTGCTATTGGCCAGTGGCTGTGTGACGTCGCTGTGACGCCGAACGTCCCTCACACTTCAGGAAGAGGATGTTCGCCGCCCACAGCGAGGTCGTCCGGGAGGCAAGTACGTGTGACGGGGGTTCACGACTTTGTGCGCCACGGGCAACTAATTGCCCGTGACGCACAAACGACGGGGGCGGGTACAATCGCTCATGCGATCGCACGATAGATCGTCCCGCGTGACACCGGCATTAGCTTGTGTCAGTGACATCAATGCGAATAAGGGAAGGATGGGACCTAAATGCAGCCACCTGTCCATTGGAAGCTATATAGATGAAATGCCTAGCTCAAAAAGAGGGACCACATTTTGTGGGGGGTATCTACTGGAGGTTACTCTTGTACATTAGTTTTCATTGCTTGATTGACAGCTGGAGAGGCATCGCCTTAGATATTGAATCATGCCATGCCACTCTACAGAACCACCAAAAACTTAGAGATTTTTAGAACGTCTTTAATCAGATGTTTAGGTGAGTGGCTACATGTTTCTTATAGTGTGTCTGCACTTGTTAAAGGAAAACTTGCATACACAGACACGCTATAAGCAATTATACACGTAGGCAGTTGCATAAAGATGTAATTTATTTAAAGGAAAACTGCCATATAGCAGAGAGCAAGCTTGACGTGATTCCACTACTAAGTACCCGGCTGTCAGTCTCAGAGTCGTACGGAGTGTTCCAGGACACAGAGTACATTTTCTCCAATAGAAATTATTTATAAGTATTCGGGGGGAGGGGGGGTGTAATTTGCTGCATTACTTAGAAATGATCAATTGTGCGTTCTTATCTAGGCAGTGCCCAAAGTCTTTATATGAGTCGATAATTGCTTTTCCCCTTTTTGCGTAAAACAGCAAACTACCACCAAAGTCATGCAGGCCTAGATCGTCATTGATGTCAGATGATAGGATATTGGCTAAATTCCTTGCATCTTGCTCATGTGCAGTCACTGACATGGTAATCCATTGTGATCTGGCAGGATTTATGCCCTCAAAAGCAACAGCTAAAAACCTGCGCAGAAGGTTTTTAAATGTACAAGCAGATCCCAGCATAAAGCCATTTTTCCTTAGATGATAAAGCATTTGATAGTGTAGAGGCTACATTTGCGCTTAGCTCTAGTAATATAACCTCTAGCATGTATTACTAGGCAGCACCCAGAGTTGGAGGGTTTTAAATGTGGAGATAAATAGTAGGTCATCCGCACATAAAGCCAAATCGGTTTCTGTTTGTTAATAACTACTTTACTTCCAACTATAATGGGAACTAGAGAGGTTCAGGGATTTTTCGGCATTACACAAACCAGTCTAAAAATCAGCATTGCTTTCCTTGGGGGACAGGGATACTTTAAAAAGCTACTTCTGAAATATTCTGGTGGTCCAAAAATGTACATATTTACACTTTTACATTACAAAAGACTATAACCCAAGAATCAGCAAAAACATTAGTGCATGCCCTCATCATCTCCCGCCTTGACTACTGCAACCTCCTGCTCTCTGGCCTCCCTTCCAACACTCTTGCACCCCTCCAATTTATCCTAAACTCTGCGGCCCACCTAATCCACCTCTCCCCTCGCTACTCCCCAGCCTCGCCACTCTGCCAATCCCTTCACTGGCTTCCCATCACCCAACGACTCCAGTTCAAAACATTAACAATGACATACAAAGCCATGCACAACCTGTCTCCCCCCTACACCTAGTCTCCCGGTACCTACCTGCATGCAACCTCAGATCCTCACAAGATCTCCTTCTCTGCTCCTCTCTTATCTCCTCTTCCCACAATCGCGTACAAGATTTCTCCAGTGCATCCCCCATATTCTGGAATGCTCTACCTCAGCACATCAGACTCTCCCCTACCGTGGAAAGCTTCAAGAGGAACCTCAAGACCCACCTCTTTCAACAAGCCTACAACCTACAATAGCCCTCAGTCCAGTAGACCACTGCGCAACCAGCTCTGTCCTCACCTATTGTACCATCACCCATTCCCTGTAGACTAAGCCCTCGCAGGCAGGGTCCTCTACTCCTATACCAGTCTGTTTTGTACTGTTAATGATTGTTGTACATATACAGTTAGGTCCAGAAATATTTGGACAGTGACACAATTTTCGCGAGTTGGGCTCTGCATGCCACCACATTGGGTTTGAAATGAAACCTCTACAACAGAATTGAAGTGCAGATTGTAACGTTTAATTTGAAGGTTTGAACAAAAATATCTGATAGAAATTGTAGGAATTGTACACATTTCTTTACAAACACTCCACATTTTAGGAGGTCAAAAGTAATTAGACAAATAAACCAAACAAAATAATTTTATTTTCAATATTTTGTTGCGAATCCTTTGGAGGCAATCACTGCCTTAAGTCTGGAACCCATGGACATCACCAAACGCTGGGTTTCCTCCTTCTTAATGCTTTGCCAGGCCTTTACAGCCGCAGCCTTCAGGTCTTGCTTGTTTGTGGGTCTTTCCGTCTTAAGTCTGGATTTGAAGTGAAAGTAAGTGAAATGCATGCTCAATTGGGTTAAGATCTGGTGATTGACTTGGCCATTGCAGAATGTTCCACTTTTTTGCACTCATGAACTCCTGGGTAGCTTTGGCTGTATGCTTGGGGTCATTGTCCATCTGTACTATGAAGCGCCGTCAGATCAACTTTGCGGCATTTGGCTGAATCTGGGCTGAAAGTATATCCCGGTACACTTCAGAATTCATCCGGCTACTCTTATCTGCTGTTATGTCATCAATAAACACAAGTGACCCAGTGCCATTGAAAGCCATGCATGCCCATGCCATCACAGTGCCTCCACCATGTTTTACAGGGGATGTGGTGTGCCTTGGATCATGTGCCGTTCCCTTTCTTCTCCCCATCATTCTGGTACAGGTTGATCTTTGTCTCATCTGTCCATAGAATACTTTTCCAGAACTGAGCTGGCTTCATGAGGTGTTTTTCAGCAAATTTAACTCTGGCCTGTCTATTTTTGGAATTGATTAATGGTTTGCATCCAGATGTGAACCCTTTGTATTTACTTTCATGGAGTCTTCTCTTTACTGTTGACTTAGAGACAGATACACCTACTTCACTGAGAGTGTTCTGGACTTCAGTTGATCTTGTGAACGGGTACTTCTTCACCAAAGAAAGTATGCGGCGATCATCCACCACTGTTGTCATCCGTGGACGCCCAGGCCTTTTTGAGTTCCCAAGCTCACCAGTCAATTCCTTTTTTCTCAGAATGTACCTGACTGTTGATTTTGCTACTCCAAGCATGTCTGCTATCTCTCTGATGGATTTTTTCTTTTTTTTTTCAGCCTCAGGATGTTCTGCTTCACCTCAATTGAGAGTTCCTTAGACCGCATGTTGTCTGGTCACAGCAACAGCTTCCAAATGCAAAACCACACACCTGTAATCAACCCCAGACCTTTTAACTACTTCATTGATTACAGGTTAATGAGGGAGACGCCTTCAGAGTTAATTGCAGCCCTTAGAGTCCCTTGTCCAATTACTTTTGGTCCCTTGAAAAAGAGGAGGCTATGCATTACAGAGCTATGATTCCTAAACCCTTTCTCCGATTTGGATGTGAAAACTCTCATATTGCAGCTGGGAGTGTGCACTTTCAGCCCATATTATATATATAATTGTATTTCTGAACATGTTTTTGTAAACAGCTAAAATAACAAAACTTGTGTCACTGTCCAAATATTTCTGGCCCTGACTGTACCCTCTTTCACTTGTAAAGCGGCATGGAATAAATGGCATAATAATAATAATAATAAAATTATTATTAATATTAATATTATTAATAATAATTTAAGCCTCTTTGTGACCAGCTCCAGAAATAAGGTAGGAGCATGGGGAAAATTACCACTCAGCTTCGGGAAGAACAAATTGTATTAACCCGATTAGGCCAGAGACATGCCAGCGTATGCATCAAATGTGAGCATCGGATGAGATATGCTAATGGACATTCTGCTCAGGCTCTGCGGTGAGTGTGAGCTTAGTGTCATTATACTGTGATCCCATCCTGTGATCAGATCACACATGCTGAGAAGAGGAAGAGATAAATCGTTCCAGCTTCTCCATTGCTTGTCTTTGCATATAAAAATCGCACTGCACTCAGATGATTTCAGTGCAGACCCATGTTTCACTTGCACCCATAGATTTGAGTGAGTGCGACGAAGCAAACTCGACAACAATCACAGCATACTGCGATTTTTTTTCCTCAGTCCAATTTAAAGCTGAGGAAAAACGTTGCAGATCTGAGCTGTGTCATTACATAACACTGGGCTGAGTGCAATGCAAGATTTTCTATTAGAGGACTTGAACCATAGATCATCACTGATACTATACACAGCAGTGCATCACGGTTATGCATTAAAAAAAAAAAAGAAAAATTGTCTTCAATAAACTAAACGCTTGCTTTGACAGGATCATTGTCATGATAAACACGGGGGTTTTCTGCAGACTCCCGGCCATCATGGAAAGCCATCAGTACCTCTCAATCAAGTCAAATGGGCGCAGATAGGTGCGTGGAATCACAAGTCCATCCATATGCCCATGCTTGTTAAATGCTACAGACTATTTTGAAGAACAACATTACCTGCTGGGTGCACTGCTGTTCCAGTTGTGACACTCTGGCAAGTAGGATATCCTGTTTTTCTTTTAACTTGTTAATCTTTTCTTCTGCTCTGCTCTTCACAGACAAAATGACACCTGTAAAAGCAAAGAAAAAAAAAAAAATCAATTTGCATACACAAGACAGAAAAAGAAACAGCTTGTCACAAATCAGACAAAAAACCCCCAAAAACAAACGGAAGGAGGTCAAACCAGCCTGATACACATCTGAAGCCTCCAGCTATCATGGTACTTGACCACTTGTTAGGCCTCAAGCAAAGACAGAAGACTGATCAACCGTAAAAAATGTACCATTCAATGTACCATTCATTGAAAGTCCATTAAAACAGAACAGGCAGTGAGATGGCTTGTGGGGTGCAACCAGACGGCCATTTCACATAACTATGCTTCCACAGGTCTGAATATGGCATGTCGGCTCTTTTCCTTTGAGCACTTAAAAGATGGGCAAGGATATCCAATAAACGAGGTCAATCACATAATTATACGTATTTGGTCTGAATATGGTATATGAATATCTCTGGAGGCTCTTGAGCCGCACGGGGTTTCACGGTGCCTCCTAAGCCATCACACACACCTATACCATGAACTATGGCAAAAATGTGCCATTCTGCTTCTACCCCAAAATCTTTGTTGTGTTGGTAGATATTTATAAAAAAAAAGGATGTAGAGATGTAGTAGATTTCGCTCAAACTTCATAGGATGTCAGTTTGTGTCACAAATTAATTTTTTGGGGAACAAATAAACAGCTATTTAATTATGAACTAAGCACTCATATCACTACACTTGTGTTTTGCATTTTATTTCTTCATTCTCGTAATCGAAAGGGTTTACAGTTTGTTCATTGTTCCAATGAAAGGACTGTGCTTCATCCTGTAAAACAACGGAAAAGTTCTCTAAGGCTATGTGCGCACGTTGCGTAAAAACATGCAGTTACGCTGCGCTTTGTAGCGCAGCGTAACTGCATGCGTCCTGCGGCCCCTGCACAGTCTATGGAGATTGTGCAGGGGCCGTGCGCACGTGGTGTCTAAGAGCGCAGCGCTTCGGCTACTGCCGAAGCGCTGCGCAAAAAGAAGTGACATGTCACTTCTTTCCTGCGCTTTGCCGGCAGCTCCTGCTCTGTCTATGGCAGGAGCTGCAGGCAGAGCGCATGGAATCGGCGCTCACTACGGACATTTCTGCAGCGATCTAAAGCGCACATGTGCTCTTCAGATCGCTGCAGAAATTTCTGCAGGGCTTGTACGCAACGTGCGCACATAGCCTAAAGTCTAAGCTTATTACTGCCTCTCTTGGTTTGAGAATTTCTTTCAGGTGATTTTAGTAGTCCTATTGTTGACAAACTATAAATGTGTTTTTAAAAGGGTATCGGTCACCAGGTTTTTGCTCCCCCATCTGAGAGCAGCATAATGTAGAGACAGAGACCCTGACTTCAGCAATGTGTCACTTGCTGAGCGGTTTGATTTTATCAAAATGACAGCAATGTTTTCTCTGCTGCAGAGCTAACAGTTATACAAAGCCCAGGAATATGCTGAACTACCTGGCAGCAGGACAAGTAGTCCTCTAATGATAAAATAACTGTTTAATCAGCAGTAGATTATCAAATCTACACAAAGCAGCCCAGTAAGTGACATCACTGGAATCAGGATCTCTGCCCCTATGTTATGCTGCTCTCCGGTTGAGTGTCAAAAACCTGATGACAGATTCCTTCTAAGGACTATCAGCTGCTCACAAAAACATTCGACAGTCTTCTGCACTTTTAGAGACTGTCAAAAATACATATGTCAAGGAATATCCACTGTTTATAAGTTATATAATCTACCATAGCTTCTTCGCAATGATTTAATATTTTTTTTTGATAACCATTAATTGAGGAAATTTTTTGCAGATATTTAGGTAACAGTTTGAACTCATTTCTGGATATATTTGAGACATACACATACTTTTTAATGGCCTATGTTGGACTCACAAAACTGAACATCTTTCAACTTCTCTCCTTTAAATAATAAGGTTTGTGCGCTGTACATACACATACTCAGTATCTACCACTACCACCAGCCGGGACACAATTCTTAGGTCGCAGGTCAGCAAAATAAAAAAAAAAAAAAAAAATTCTCTTCATAGATGGCGAGAACCTGCCTCTCTTGGACGTTTTCTTATTGTTCTCTTGCATAGACACACGACCTTTCCTGCCAGGCATAATTCGGCTCACTTCATCACTATTGGAAAAATCTTTCACTTTATCCACTGTAGATTTATCTGATGCTTTGCCTGGTTTAGGATCAGGACAAGACATGAAACCTTTTTTGTAACTAGAGATTTAGTTTTTCTAGCCAATCGCCAAAGTTAAATTCATTTTCTATTCTTTTGCATATGAAACAGTGGCGTCATGTGTTCATTTTGTGTGAGAACCGCGGCAATGAACTGCGGTGAACTCATGATATCACCGCTCGCCACTGCCAGCGGCAGTTCACACACTACGGTGTGACCCACATGCTATGACCTGCCCTCATGAGGTCATTGCAGTTCAGTGCCTCCGGTGTCACACAACACAGCATGAGTCGGCAATGGCTGGTATCCCAGGCTATGGAGAACGTTCTGTTCTTTATAGGCTGGGACAGGGAGTCTGGGAACATTGTGGGACCTCCATATAGATTATGGTAAACCTGATTGGGTTTTGATGTGTAATAAATTGGTGAATGATGTGGTCTCTTTCTTTAATAAAGCATCTGTGTCTTTCAAGTTCGCTTTGGAGGAACGTCGTGGGATCTCCTTGTTGATTATGTCAGAACTTAAAGGATTATATATATATATATATATATATATATATATATATATATATATATATATATATATATATATATATATATATATATATATATATATATATATATATATATATATATATATTAAACTGGCGAATGAGGACTGGTGTCTGGGTTTTGTTTTGTAATGTAAATGGTAAAATCTTATTTATTTATAACTACTGGATTAGTAATTAGAGTGTCTGCTAGACACCCACCCATTACAAATACCAGCTGTCACTTTACAGCTGGCATCACCCCCATATATTACCCAGTTTGCCACAGCACCAGGACAATGGAAGAGCCGAAGCCAAGAGCCAGGATTGGTGGATCTAACAAATGTGCCACTTCTGGTGTGGCTGCGGCCTGCTATTTTTTGGTTGGGAAGGACCAAATAAGCATGACCATTCCCACCTAGAGAATACCAGAACCCAAGTTATCAGCTTCACTTTGCTTGGTGATCCAATTTAAGGGGTACCACCCTTAATTTTGAAATTCTTTATTTTGAAATAAATAAACTAACAGCGTGGGGTAACATCTGTTTTGGAATTACCTACCAAAGTGAAGCTGCCAGCTTGGGCTGCAGTTCTCGTCTTTACCTTAGCTGGCTATCAAAAATAGGGGGACCCCAAATTATTTTCATTTTATTTATTTTGTGGCTAAATACAAAGGCTAAACACCAATTAGTGCCTCATGAAACAAACTAAAGGATGCAAGTTCAGAATATGTATGGGGTGAGACATTATATAGGTGTGTGAAATCTGTCTATCTAACATTTCTCAATTATTTCTCTACATTCACTTCAGTATGATGCGTTTTTTTCCCGGTACTGGTTACATGGCTGACACACCGACTGCTATACAAATGTCAAAAAATGGACCATGCAACACACACATTTTTTTACAGTGATGTGTGAAGGAGGCCTAAAAGACACCAAAGGTCATGTAAAATGGTCAAAGTATGGTGCAAGATAAAGCCTATGGAGTGTTTGTAAAAAAACTAAATAAATAAAAATAAACAGACTGGAAAATACAGCTTCTATATGGTCAAAGCAATAAATATCCACTTTAGATTTCACCTGCTCATAGACATAGGAGTCATCATACAAAATCAAGGAAAATGTACTATACCAGAAGATACTTTTGACAAAAACATGTCTACCTTAGATAATGACGGAATACTGAAAATGACATTTACCATTCACAATTCTGGCTACTCTCCAAAGTCTGAGTAAGATTAACAGGCCGACTGCACTGAAAAAGTCTTCTCGGGTTATGTAGACCACATCGATGATAAAGGATATTATAACAATAACTGCATCAAAAACCTCAAACTTGTGGTGAAAGAATTCCAGGCGAAAGGCATATAGTTTACCAACAATTTCCAGCAGAAAGAAAGACAATACAGAAACGCTCAAATAATGGAAGATCTGTAGGGAAAGAAGAAAACAAAACCAAAACAGTTTAAGCAGATTTAAAATCACAAAACACAACACAAAAACAACATATACACACACACACACACACCAGATATAAAAATACTGCCTAAGGCTATGTTCACACACTGCATCTTTTACTGCATTTTTGACATCACAAAGATACACCTAAATGCATGCATTTCCTTCTCACTGCAAAGTCTATGAGATGAGGTTTCTATTTTGCTGTCCACACTGGGCATCTTTTTTTAGGGCTGCATCTTGGCTCCATTTTTAAAGATGCAGCATGTCAATTATTTTTGAGTCCTGTCGCTGTGTTTCGGAGGGCTGGCAGATCAATCCCCCGCTGACTCGGGGTCGGTTGGGGATTGATCCCTGGTATCTGGCTAGATGCCGGTTTCCATAAAGTCAATGGGGACCAGAATCTAGCGCAAAAGGAGTAGGAGCAAGCACTTCATACTTCGAATCACCGGCACGGCTGTCACACTGCCCCCGCAGACTGCGGTGATACACATCCTGGGCCGCTCATTAGATTCATGGAATATGCACAGCTTCTCCCACCCACCAGTGGCTGAAATTGGTTGCAGTCAGACGAGCCCCCACCATGAGGGACAGCGTGCCTGACTGCAACCAATCACTGACGCCAGTGGGCGGGTATACATCGTACAGTAAAATTTTAAAAAAAAAAATATTGACATAGGATCCCCCCATATTTTAATACCAAAACAGATAAAGCCCAACAGCTGAGAGCTGGTATTCTCAAGCTGGAGATAACCATGGTTATTGGGCACCCCAGCATAAAAATATCTGCCAGCAGCTGCCCGGAAATGCCAGATCAATAAGATGCAACAGTCCCGGCACTTCCCGCATCGACTTGGTGCGGTGGCAATTGGGGTAATAAGGAGTTAATAACAGCCCACAGCTGCCACTACATCCTAGATTAGTAATGGGGGGGGTGTATCGAGTAGATTCCTGCCATTACTAATCTGTAAAAAAAAAAAAAAAAAAATTAAATAAATAAATGCAAGCACAAAAATAATGCTTTATCTGGAATAAAAGACAAAAAAAAAAAAAAAAGTTCAAATCACCCCCCTCTCAACCGACTGAAATTAAAACAGTTTAAAGAAAAATACACAGTTGGTATTGCCATGTTCAGAAGTGTCTGATCTATCAAAATATAAAATCAACTAATCTTAACGATACACAACATGTGAGAAAAAAAAATAATAAAATTCCAAAATGGCAAAAATTAAATTTTTTGGTAGCCGCAGAAATAAAAAAACAAAAAACCACAACAGGCGATCAAACAGGTAGCATCTGCATAAAAATGGAAGAATTAAAAAAAGTCAGCTCAAGATACAAAAAAATGATCAGTCACTGAGCCCCATATCCTGAAAAATGAGAACGCTACGGATCTCGGAAAATGGTATCAAAAAGCGTTATTTTTTTGGACAAACTTCAGAATTTTTTTTAACCCCCTTAGATAAAAAGTATACATGGTTTGGGATCTATAAACTTGTACTGATGTGAGGCATCATATGGGCACATCGGTTTTATCATATATTGTACACTGTGAATAAAAGACCAAAAACGATTGTGCAATTGCACTTTTTTGCAATTTCACTGCACTTGGAATTTTTTTCCCGTTTTTTTCAGTACACTATATGGTAAAACTAATGATTTCATTTGAAAGTACAACTCGTCCACACAAAAAAAAAAACAAAAAAAAAAACAAAACACAAAAACCAAGTCCTCATACGGCAATATTTATGGAGAAAAAAAAAAAAATAATATTAGGGCTCTCGGAAGTAGGGGGCGGAAAAACATAAAAAAAAACCACAACAAAACAAGTTAAAAGAAATGTAAGGGGGCAAAAAAATAATTATGTTTGCAATAACACTGGTCTACAAAGAAAAAAAAAAAATTCTTCTGGCATGGACTTTAAGAACAGTTTTAATCCAATCAATTTTTTATTGTAGGAAGTTACATTACAAAAAAGGAGAAATTCAGGTATCATTGGCAATAATACACAAAGAAAACAACGCTGTAACATGTGGCAGTATCACCTTTGATTATGATTCACATTTCCTGTCACACCACCACCAATCATGTCTGATGCAAGTTGCAACTTTTTTAGGTTAATCAATACCCAATACGTATAGAGTCAACCTACCAATTTACTCTTTAATCCTCAAAATGAGGGATCCAAACAACCAGAACCAGAGAGTAAGAAAGGAAGATAAGAAAAGGGAGGGGAGAGAGAGGTGGGGGAGATGGGGAGAACCATGGATGTTGCAAGGAAGCAAACAGGGAGGGGAAGGGGGGAGGGAGGGAATTGGATGGCGTTTCGGGGTAGCCCGAGCAGTAACAACAACAGAGATTTAAACACCTTGACTATTGACATGTGGTATGGGTGAACTCCCTGCGTAACACACACTTTGACCCTATTTGACCCGTTTTTAATTATCAACAGTTTGCCCTGGAAACAGATGCCTGACAGGGGATGCATATACAGAGTTTAACCACGTGTCCCAAATCTGAAGTATTTTGTTTTTGGCGCGGATGGAGTGAGCCAGACAGAACTCGTATTGGCATTGGAGATTAATTCGGTTATATAGTTCAACTAATGTAGGCGTCTTTGGGGATTTCCAGTGCAAACTTATGCAATATCTGGCAGCTACTAGAATGTGAACTAATAAACCCCTGGATTCACAAGAGAACTCCTCTATACCCACGTTTAGCACTGCCAGAGCCGGATTCGGATTAATAGGATAGCCTGTCAGCTCACCCATCAGGCCAAACACCTCCAACCAGAACGAGAAAACCTTGGGACAAGCCCACCAGCAGTGACCAAGAGTACCCCTTTGGAGGCAGCCCTTCCAACAATGTGGCGAATAATTTGGGAGGAACTGTGCTAAGTTGGCTGGGGACCGATACCATCGCAGGTGTACTTTTTTTCAGTTGCTCCAGATGATTTATACACTTGGAATATTTTTGGATATTTGCTGATGCCGAGTGCCAGTTTGAAGGAGAGGTAGAGACTCAACTCCACGTCCCATTTATTCATATAAGGAGATTTTTGCTCTTCGGGGGGGGTTATTGAGCCATTTGTATGTCGAGGAGATACCTTTGGATTTAATTATCTTTTTAAATACCAAAGCCTTTGTTGTAGGTAACAGAGGCTTTGACTTTGGAGGAAATTTAGAGGCCAGAAAATGACTAATTTGGATGTGTTGATAGAAACAGCCCTTTAAAGAGGGGTGTTCCCGTACTATTTCATTAAAGGGGTTAACACCCAAATCAGAGTATAGATCCGCCAGCACTGTAATGCCCGATCCCTCCCACCTGGCCAGATTCAAAAAGGGGATTTGAGATTCCAACGACTTGAGGGAAATCTCTGAAAGAGGAATCTGAATCTTATGAATCAAGTCATTTCGCCAGACCTCCAGGGAGGCTGACATGGTGGGAACACACGGGGAGAACCGTGAACGGCTCAAATATTCTGCTTCCATCATTCTTCTGACCGAGCCCTGGCGGGACAGGAAATTTTCAATCTGAGCCCATCTATGTGAATTACCTGGACGCCACCATTCCTTTAGTGATTCAATTAGTAAGGCTTTATAATATGCCGTTATGTTTGCGATGCCCAATCCCCCTAAGTCATATGGGGGGTATAACACTTTACCTGCGACCCTAGCCCTTTTATTACCCCAGACAAATTTGTTAGTCAACGATTGAAGTGTCATCAGGGTTTTGTGAGAAATTTTGATGGGAAGGCATCTGAGCACATACAATATTTTGGGTAAGAAAACCATTTTAAAGGACTGTATCCTGGCCATCCAGGACAATGATATTTTTTCATACCTTCCCAATTCCTTTTCTAAATTTTGGATCAGAGGTTCCAAATTTTCTTTAATTAACATCTGCGATGGTGTCAGCTTAATACCCAAATAAGGTATCCCCCTGTCGCACCATTTGAATTGAAAGGCCCCCTCCAGCGCACTCCTGGCCTCCGCCGGTACATTAAACGGCAGTATCAAAGACTTTGCCGCATTAAGCTTATAATACGACACTTTAGAAAAGTTTGATAATGTGTTCACCACTGCTGGAATCGACACTGCAAGGTTAGAACAGGAAATTATCACATCGTCTGCGTATAAACCAAGTTTATGTTCAAATTCCCCAACTCTTATACCAGAAATGGCTATGTTTTTTCGTATAGCTTCCGCCAGAGGTTCTACCACTAAAGCAAAAATAGCGGGAGACAATGGACACCCCTGGCGGGTGCCATTACTTATTTGAAATTTAGATGACAGAAACCCCGATGCCAACACTGACGCATTTGGGTAAGAGTAGAGGGCTAGAATGGATGACTTGATGTTCCCCAAGAACCCAAATTTTGTTAGAACTCTCTCCAGGTATCCCCAGTGCACCCTGTCAAAGGCTTTTTCAGCATCAAGAGACAGGAATGCACTGGGTTCACCCGATATCTCCACCAGTCCAATCAAGTCAAGCATCCGTCTGGTGCCATCCTTAGATTGCCTCCCTGTCACAAACCCAACTTGGTCTGGAGCCACTAAGGTCGGGATCACTTTATGAAGTCTATCTGCCACTAGTTTGGCATAAATTTTAACATCACAATTTAGGAGTGAAATGGGCCTAAAATTACCCGGGGTGTCTGCAGGTTTCCCTGGCTTTGGTAGCGTGATAATTATCGCTTCTAAGTTGTCTGGGGAAATTGACCCTTTATTTTGCCAAAAATTGAAGGTTTTTGACATGAAGGGGGACAGAGTGGATGTAAATTGTTTGTAATATTCGTATGGCAGCCCATCGGGGCCCGGGGCAGAGTTAGACTTAGTCATTTTGATGGCACCTAGGATTTCATGTGTAGTAAAGGGAAGATTAAGTTCCTCTAATTGCTCATCTGAGACCCGGGGAAGATCCAGGGTGTCTAGGAAACCCTGTATATCCACTTGAGTCGGCTGTGACGTATTGGAATCATATTTTAGATTATACAGGGCCTCATAGTATTTCGCAAATGCTTCTGCTATTTCAATGGGATGTCTAGTGATTGTTCCGTTCGGGTCCCTCAGGAATTCTATTTTAGATTGGATCTCACGTTTTTTCGTCCTTCTTGCCAATAAGGACCCCGCTCTATCCCCCATAGCATAAAATGTCGATCTATTTTTTTTAAGATTATGTTCGTATTTTTGCAGGAGTAGGGATCTTAGTTGGAATCTATGGGTTACAATTTCTTTAGTCAAGTTAGAGGATGCTTTGGCTTTATTCAGGGATTCAAAGGTGATGAATACGGGTTAATATATATTTAATATCTGCGTCTTTTTTCCGTTTTTGGATGGAGGCTATTTTTATGAGCTGCCCTCTGACTACGGCTTTATGAGCAGCCCACAGGGTCTCGTCAGAAATTTCCCCATTATTATTAAGTTTAAAATATTCTGTTAACACTGACTCTACTTCATCATGTACCTTCTGCCTACCAAGCAAGCTGGTATTCAGTCTCCACCTAGGGGAATTTTGAACATTAAAGCTACCCTGAACAGACAAAGAGATCGGCACATGATCTGTCCAAGTAATTAAACCAATATCAGCTGCCACACAATTACTTATAGATTTGCTGTCGACCAAAAAAAAAATCAATTCTACTGTATGAGCGATGCCTGGAAGAGAAGAACGTATAGTCTCTTTCTGATGCGTGCAAATATCTCCAGATGTCATGAAAATGGAATTCATTGATGAGATGCTTAAGTTCCTTAGCATGTGGGATGCTGGTGTTGGAGCAATCCATGGAGCGTATTACAGGTATATTAAAGTCTCCACAGATGATTTCCGCCCCTGTGGCAGTATCTTTGAATGCTTGGAAAAATTTCCTAGCAAAGGTCAATTGTGATGAATTTGGGGAGTAGACCGTTGCCAAGGTATAAGGGACGCTGTTGATATAACAAGACAAAATAATATATCTTCCATCCGCTCCATAACTGACATTTATCAATTTAAAGGCCACTGAGTTCTTTATTAAAATGGCCACTCCTCCTCTTTTTTTTGAGTCATTAGCAAAAAAGGTGTGTTGGAAGCTTGGATGAAGTAGCCGTTTATTATCTGTGGAAAGAAGGTGGGTCTCCTGAATGCACGCTATATCACAGTTAGATGCCTTCACCTCTCTCCACATCATTGACCTTTTTGCTGGGGAGTTGAGTCCGTTCACATTAATAGACAATATCTTAATTCTCATATTGGAGCCGCAGGGGGGGTTGAATTCCTAGGAACGCCATCAGGGATGAGAGGGGCTAGACCAGCAAGGAATTGAGAGAAATTTCCAGAAAAAATTAAGGAACATTTGTGAGAAGAGGAACAAAAACAAAAAAATTCCAACAACACCGGTTTGCCCCGAGTAGGGTGCTCGGTGTATAACCGCTCGCCATAGGCGAGAACATCAGGGGGGCTACGTGACATCCCGTGTCACAGGAGCAGGGACAGCAGGTGCCATAAGCAGGAAGGAGTCCCAGCTAAGCTACTGACCATTCAGGGTTAATCCTGTCTGGAGGGCCTCTATGATTCTCCTGCCCACCAGGGTTTGGTGGGTGGGCTATTCCCCAGTCATCCAGCAATTTGCCCAGCTGAGAAGGAGTATGACATATGTGAGTGCCTCCATCTTTGAAAATTATCATCTTCACCGGAAAACCCCACTTGTACTTGATGTCTTGATCTCTAAGGAGTTTAGAAAGGTGGGCAAATTCTCTTCTTTTATTAAGAGTTGCAGCAGAAAGATCTGGGAAAATTTTTAGTCCCATGAAAGTGTCTGGCAGGGCTGGATTTCCCCTCAGTGTGTGAAGCACAGCTTCTTTTGTTTTATAGAAATGAAGTCTAGCCAGGACATCTTTAGGCAGAGCTGGATCTATGCCTTTGGCTTTAGGGACTCTATGAATCCTGTCCACTATCAGGTCTCTGGTGTCCCATCCAGGGAGTATAAGCTGCAGAAACTTGTGGAAGTATTCCTGGAGGTCTTTATCTGCTACTGATGAGGGAATCCCTCTGATTTTTAGGTTATTTCTTCGGGATCTGTCCTCTATATCACTGATTTTAAGTTTTAGTGCCTCCACCTCCTTTTCCAAAGCTGTGTTAGCATCTATCAGATTGTTATGTGATGTTTCAAATTCAGCCATCTTAGTTTCTACATGCTCTGTGCGAACCCCTAGAGACCTGATCTCTTCCTTCAGCTCTCTTACTATTTCTCTGAGATCAGCCTGCAAGGAAGCCCTCAGCGTTTTCAGCAGAGCTTGCATTGTTTCCTCTGTCAGAGGAATGGCTGTGCAGCCTCTTAAGCAGCCCGTTTCTCCCTGTGAGGAGTGGGAAGAAGCTGAGTGGGAAGCCATCTTGCTTGGTGAGGAGAGATCCCTATCCAGGGGGAAGAAGTCTGTCAGTTTGGCTGGAGTGCCAGTTTTTTTAGGTCTCCCCTTAGGCATAGCTGGGGGCTGGGGTTACTCACACCTCCTGTAGCTGGTAATCCTGTTATCTGTGAGCTGATAAGAGCCGGTTTATCCTGCTGTCAGCACAGAGCTCTCCTTCAAGCAGCTGTCGCCATCAGCGTGCAGGCCACGCCCCCCCTTTAAGAACAGTTTTAGACTAATTTGAGGGTGCTGAATTCAAATCTGATCTTATAATTTCACTATCACAACACGTTTTTGTACTATAGGTATATATCCCATTTTCATGAATTCCATGAAAAATATAAGTAGTGTATCAAAAGTGCCAGTTTATACTTTTCACTAAGGTAAATAAATGTGAGAATATCTTTGTTTTCTTTGAACATGCATAATTCCCATTTGTTATGATAAGAAAATAAACAGTTTTCAACGTACACAACAGTCGTGTGCAGGTACTGTTTACTGTTGAACTACTGGCTTCAAGAGTACAAGAGAATCGAATGTTGAAACCCGTGTCTCATTTTATCGTAACATGGAAGCAGAACTGCGCAAGTACTTTCATTCAGATGGCCAGCTTGTCTATTGAACTGATGTTGAAGGGCTACTTCTCTTTAGGCTGCGACCGCACTTTGCGTTTCCACCTGCGTTTTCGGGGTGCGTTTTGAGAAGCACCTTTTTGATTTCACAGCAAAGTCTATGGAAAATTGGGATTTCTAGACTGCACTTTGCGTTTCTAAACGCGTTTAATTTGCATATTTTGTGGCAAAAACCATGCGTTAAAAGAAGCAGCATGTCAATTGTTTTTGCCATTGTGGGTGCGTTTTGCTAACATTGGAGTCAATGAGAAATGGCAAAAAACAAGTTTCCTACAAATTCCTGCGTTTTACCTGCTTTTTCTGTGCAGAAAACATGTGTTTTGAACTTACAAAATGCATGCTTTTTGCACATTAAATTAATGATTTCATAGGTCCCTTCACACACACACACACACACACACACACACACACAATTAAATTAAAGAAAATGTTAAATTTAGTGTTATTTTTCTAATAAATACTATATTACCGCTATAATTACATTATATATTTCTATTTTCTTTTTAATTTCTGCACTTATGTATTTAATCCTTTTTTTTTTATCTTTTTTTCAATATATTTGAATGTTTAACCTTTATTTAGCAGGGTCTTGATTTACAAAACGCATTTGTCAAAACGCAGGTAGAAAAGCAGGTAAAAAACGCTGAAAACGCATCAAAAACGCGGTAAATACGTATGCATTTTCAGCGCTAAATTTCTGAAAAAGACAACTTTGGTCAAATCAATTAAGCACAAAACTTGCGTTGAGAACTGCAAGTAGGTGAACGCATAGTGCGGTCGCAGCCTTATGGGACTTCCAGCATATGAATCAAGGGATTGGAGGCTTTTTATTGATAGTGCCAAAAGAAATTTAAAATGTGTTCTGTTACACAATGGAAATAAGTATGGCTCTGTACCAATAGGTCATTCTGTAAAACGTAAAGAAGAATATAAAAACATCAAGATTGTTCTAGAGAGGTTACAATATAATGTTCATGGGTGGTTAATTTGTGTTGATTTGAAAATGATTAACTTTCTTTTGGGTCTGCAAGGAGGGTACACAAAACACCCTTGTTTTCTGTGCTACTGGGACAGTAGAGCTACAGCAGAGCATTGGGTCAAAACTGAATGGCCTCAGCAACAGAGTTTCGAATCTGGCGATAAGAATGTCATCCATGATCCTCTAGTGGATAGGAAGAACATTGTCTTTCCTCTCTTGCACATAAAACTTGGATTGATAAAGCAGTTCGTCAAAGCTCTCAATCACAGTGGAGAATGCTTTAACTATATATGTTCAACTTTTCCTGGTCTTAGTGAAGAGAAGAAAAAGGCTGGAATATTTGATGGCCCTCAAATAAGAACACTTATGAGAGACCCAAATTTTATCACATCAATGAATGAGACAGAAGAAAGAGCTTGGAATGCATTTTGTATTGTGGTGCAGAATTTTCTAGGGAATAAGAAAGCAGACAACTATGAAGAGATTGTGGAAGAGCTACTAATGAGTCTGCAAAATCTTGGATGCAGAAGGAGTATCAAGATTCACTATTTACACAGCCATTTGGATTTTTTTCCAGAGAACCTTGAGGATGTGAGCGAGGAACAAGGGGAGCGTTTTCATCAGGACATTAAAACAATGGAAGAACGGTATCAAGGACGGTGGGACTCATATGATGGTTGGCTATTGCTGGAGCTTGATGAGAGACAACCCAGAAGCTGTACATCACTGATCAGCCAAGAAAAGAAAGTTCAAATAACTGCCATTTGCCATTCATCTGTGTGCCATATAATATGTGTGTTTTTTATATTTTGTAGTTTAATTCTGTAAGTATATTTGATTTGCTGTACATAGACTTTGTAATCTTTGTTATTCCTTGATTAAAAATATACAAAATGTAGTACCTAAAATCATGTGGTTTTTATCATAAAACATTCGATACGAGTAATTTTCATCAAAAACTGAAAATATCTCGAAATCCTGATGTGATGGCCAAAAACGGAGTTCATATTCGTAAATCAGCAGGCAAAATTCACTTAAAATATATTTTAAAACCTTTTGCCAGAAAAATTGCGTTGAACAGTGTAATATTTGAATGGTACTCTTTACGTTAAAGAATCAGAACAGAATCTGCTTCTTGCATTCGACAAATACTATGTTATGTCTTCTTATACTTTTTGAAAAATCAATAACGTTTATACATACATATAATACAGTGCTGGCCAAAAGTATTGGCACCCCTGCAATTCTGTCAGATAATACTCAGTTTATACTTGAAAATGATTGCAATCACAAATTCTTTGGTATTATTATCATCTTCATTTAATTTGTCTTCAATGAAAATAAAAAAAAAAAAAAAAAAAAAATTTTCAAAGCCAAATTGGATATAATTCCACACCAAACATAAAAAGGGGGTGGACAAAAGTATTGGCACGGTTTGAAAAATCATGTGATGCTTCTCTAATTTGTGTAATTAACAGCACCTGTAACTTACCTGTGGCACCTAACAGGTGTTGGCAATAACTAAATCACACTTGCAGCCAGTTGACATGGTTTAAAGTTGACTCAACCTCTGTCCTGTGTCCTTGTGTGCACCACATTGAGCATGGAGAAAAGAAAGAAGACCAAATAACTGTCTGAGGACTTGTCAATCCAAATTGTGAGGAAGCATGAGCAATCTCAAGGCTACAAGTCCATCTCCAAAGACCTGAAAGTTCCTGTGTCTACGGTGCGCAGTGTCATCAAGAAGTTTAAAGCCCATGGTACTGTGGCTAACCTCCCTAGATGTGGAAGGAAAAGAAAAAATTGCCGAGAGATTTCAACGCACGATTGTGCGGATGGTGGATAAAGAACCTTGACTAACATCCAAACAAGTTCAAGTTGCCCTGCAGTCCGAGGGTACAATAGTGTCAACCCGAACTATCAGTCGGCGTCTGAATGAAAAGGGACTGTATGGTAGGTAACCCAGGAAGACTCCACTTCTTACCCCGAGACATAAAAAAGCCAGGCTGGAGTTTGCCAAAACTTATCTGACCGGAGAACATTCTTCCAAAACGTTTTAGGCTCTCTCAGGTGAGACAAAAAAGTAGAGCTTTTTGGGAAAAGCCATCAACATAGAATTTACAGGAAAAAAAGGCATTCAAAAGAAAAGAACACGGTCCCTACAGTCAAACATGGCGGAGGTTCCCTGATGTTTTGGGGTTGCTTTGCTGCCTCTGGCACTGGACTGCTTGACCGTGTGCATGGCATTATGAAGTCTGAAGACTACCAACAAATTTTGCAGCATAATGTAGGGCCCAGTGTGAGAAAGCTGGGTCTTCCTCAGAGGTCATGGGTCTTCCAGCAGGACAATGACCCAAAACACATTTCAAAAAGCACTAGAAAAAGGTTTGAGAGAAAGCACTGGAGACTACTGAAGTGGCCAGCAATGAGTCCAGACCTGAATCCCATAGAACACCTGTGGAGAGATCTCAAAATGGCAGTTTGGAGAAGGCACCCTTCAAATCTCAGGGACCTGGAGCAGTTTTCCAAAGAAGAATGGTCTAAAATTCCAGCAGAGCATTGTAAGAAACTCATTGATGGTTACCAGAAGCCGATGTTCACAGTTATTTTGGCTAAAAGGTGCCAATACTTTTGTCTGGCCCATTTTTGGAGTTGAGTGAAATGATCAATGATTTGATTTTTGTTTCATTCTCTTTTGTGTTTTTTCATTACAAGCAAAATAAATGAAGTCAATAATTCCAAAGAATTTGTGATTGCAATCATTTTCAAGAAGAAACGGAGTATTATCTGACAGAATTGCAGGGGTGCCAATACTTTTGGCCAGCAATGTATATATACACTTTTTTCTTCATGTTCACAAGGGTAACCGGAGAAATTACACAAGTTTTATGGTCCTTTTTCTCCTAAGTACAGGGATACCCCATATGTGTTGGAATACTATTGCTTGGGCGCACGGCAGTGCTCGGAAAGGAAGGAGCGCCATTTGACTTTTGAAGTGCAAAATTTACTGGAAAAAAAATAGTGGATACCATGTCACATTTGAAGAGCCCCTGTTGTGCCAAAAACAGTAGAAACCCCCATAAGTGACCCCATTTTGGAAATAATTTATCTAGGGGGTTAGTGAGCAGAAAGGCAATTCACAGAATTGTATAACATTTGGCTGAGTAACTGTAAATTTATCACGTTTTCCAATAAAATGTTGCTTTGGCTCCAAGTTTCTAATTTTTAAGAGGGGTAATAGGAGAAATTTCACAACAAATTGTACCATTGCTTTTCTCCTGAGTACACCAATACACCATATATGGCCAAAAACTACTTTGGAAGAACAGTGCAAAGCTCAGAAGAGAGAGCATCATTGTCATGCAGTTTTTGCTGTTTTGGTTTGCAGGCACCATGTCACATTGGCAGAGCCCCTGTGGTGGCAGTCAGAACAGCAGAGACCCCCATAAGTCATGCCATTTTACAAACTACGCCCCTCAAATTAACCTAGTGGTAAAAGAAGTATAATGCCATCACAGGTGCGTCACAGAATTTTATACCATCGGGCAATGAAGAAAAGAAAAAAAAAATCTTTTTTCCCCCCATTAAAATATTGTTGTAGGAGTAAAAACAATTTTACATTTTTTTAAATGGGCTAATAGTAATTTCTCCTCAGTACATCAGTAGCCCAAATGTTGTCAAAAACTACTTTTGGAGGCAAAGTGCAAAGCTCAGGAGGGAAGGAGCATCATCATATTGGCGGGCACATTTTGCTGTTATGGTTTGCGGGTGCTATGTCACATTAGCAGAGACCCTGAGGTGCCAGAACCCTCCCACAAGTGACCCCATTTTATCAACTACACCTTTCAATGAGTTGATCTTTGGGTGCAGAAAGCATAATTACATCACAGGTGCTTCACACAATTTTATACAATTGGGCAGTAAAGAAAATTCAATTTTTAACACTAAAAGGTTTTGTTTTCGCCCCAAATTTTACATTTTTACAAGAGGGAATAGGCAAAAACGGCACTAAATTTTGTTAGACAATTTCTGTTTAACGCAGCAATACCCCATGAGCGTTTCTATAGTACGGCTTTCCCACACAGCAGTGTTTGGGAGGGAGGCAGGCAGCGCTATTTGACGTCTGGAGCACAGACTTTCCAAGAATAGTTTGTAGATTCCAAATTGTAGAGCCCTTAAGTTCCAGAAGAGAAGAATCCTCCTCATTGATCCCATTTTGGAAATTACTCCCCTCTGGGAATTCATCTATGGGTGTAGTGAGGATTTTGACTCCATGGGTGAGTTCCAGAAGAGAGCAGGGAATGTTGCAAATGAAAATTGCAAATTTGCCATTCAGCAATTAAGTGGTCTCTCTTGATACTGTACTGAGAAATAGGTTGATGCTCACTGTGTTTTAGGCACACTGTGGGGCTCAGAAGGCAGGGAACAATTTGGATTTTTGAGTGCAGATATGGCTTGATTCATGGCACTCTCCCAGAGCCTTTATGCTACTACTGCTGTGGGAACCCCCTGTATTTCCGATAACAGAGTGGCAACATGCTTGCTTTTGAGGACGGAGTTGAAGTTTTAGGGCTCGTGCGTGCTTTGCGTAATTGCATGGATTTACGCTGCGTATTGCACTGCAGCGTAAATGCATGCGTCCTGCGTCCCCTGCACAATCTATGAAGATAGTGCGCACGTATCATGCACAATGCTTTTATGAATGCAGCGATTTGAGTGCTAAAATTTTTACCCAAATCCGTGCGTTCATAAAAGCAACATGTCAATTATTCCGTGCACTATGGATGCAGCTCCCACTCTGTCTATGGTGGGGGCAGCAGCGATAGCGCATGAAATCGGCTTTTTTCTACAAAAAAAAAAAAAACAAAAACCAAAAAACACTACATCCATTATGCCATTATGCAGCGTTTCTGCAGCGATTTGATACATGTGCTGTCAAATCGCTGCAAAATATTCAGCAATTACGTGTGCATGAGCCCTTACTGGGGACATTTTGTATCACATTTATTCTGTGCTCTATGCTGAGCACTTACATCAGGGTTTACATCTAAATCTCCGAATAATGTGATCCAGATGAAACCCACAATGGATCCATTCACTATAATGAGGCAGCAGAGATACATTGGACTCTGACCTCTGTTCAGAGGTGTCGGTCTCTTCAAAAGTACACACAAAAAAACTGATCTATAGAGCTCAATACATCAAGATTGGTGTTGTTTACACCGACCTTGATGAGGGGGCTTGCTGGAATCAGAAGTTCATCTTCACAGGGTCCATCTCCGGTATTACACAATCAATAGAGCAAGAAATGAGTGAACTGTCCCAAGAACCTTTATTTTCATGCAATCCGAAAAGTCCATAACACAATCCCCACTTACAGAGGGGAAAATAGTCCAGTAACGAGATAAATGCCCGGGTGATGAGAGTCCGAATGCTCCAAAGTAATCAGAGTTTCTTAAAGTTTCTACCGCACTTTTATGAACGTTTAAAAAGATGAACACCACCGAATCATAGGCCAGGAGGAATCCAAAATTATTCCCTCTGCCTCATTGTAGTGAATGGTCCGTCAGAATCTCATATTTCAGAGATTTACACGTAAACCCCGATGTAAGTGCTCAGCACAGGTTAAAATGTGAGCCGTGCCTTAATGCGAGGAAAAAGTAAATAAAACCAATTCTTGATCTGCTGTTGATTTGTTCATGTTTTAGGTTGTTCAAAGTTGAAAAAAAAAAAAAAAATTAGAAAGCTTTATTCTTTGTATCGGTGTGATTTCAACAATAACAGATTTATATTGGGTTTTTATATTTGGCAACTATCCCACACTAAAATAATGCTTAAAAAAAAAAAAAAAAAAAAGTTTCTGCATCACCATATTTTGAGAGCTAAAATTTACTGTATTTCTGCTGACAGTCATGTGAGGGCTTTTATTTTTTTGAGGGATGAGTTTTCGTTTTTATTTGTATCTTTTTTTTTGCATATTACATTTTTTGATCGATTTCTATTCTGATGATTTTTAGGAGACACAATAAACAAAAACCAGCAATTCGGGAAGGTTTTGGTTTTTTTGGGGGGGGTAGGATTTTCTGTTACAACATTTACAGTGTCGTTTAATTTATAAGACAGGTATATTAATCAGCTCAGTACAATTACATCAATACTACATTCATAATTTTTTTTAATTAAGATTTTTCTGCTTTTACACAACAACAACTTTTATAGAACAAAATTGTTTGCTTTTGCATTGCTATATTCTGAGAGCTGTAGCCTTTTATTTTTTTCGCTGATTGTGCTATGTGGCAGCGTGTGTTTTATGACATTTCAGCAATACTATTTTCATTTACATTAGAGTTTTTGATTGTTTTATGCCACAATTTTTTTGCACTATGAAAAAGCAGGTTTTTTTGCCAAGTTTTATAATTTCATTTTTTTACGTTGTTCAATGAAGGGGTTAAATATTGTGACAGTTTCATAGTTAAATCATTCCAAACGCGGTGATACCAAATAGCTGTACTTCTTTTTTTTTTTTACATAACTATTTATTGGTACAATTTTTTATTTTTCTTTTATACATAGATTTTTACTTAGTCCCTTTATGGGATTTTACCTTTTAGTCGTCTGATCGCTGGTATAATGTATTGCTATGCATTATATCGGATCACCTGCTTCTGACTCATTATTTGACCTCCGGCTGCCATGACAGCCCTCGGGCCCCTCTGTGATCATGTTGCAAGGGTGAGGGAAGTAGCTCACTCCCTCGCACAAATTTCTAAATACAAAGATCGCTATTGATAGCAGCATCTAGAAAATAACACAGGGATAACAACATTAGCGGGACCTGAACCAATCAGGTCCCGATTAGGTCGTCAGTTACAATTAGAGATCGGCACAGGAATCCCCACGTTGCTTGCAAGACTCTTGAGGCGGGGTTGGGTCCTGATCCTAGCCTGACCTATGAACCTAAAAAAAACGTCGCCGCTGCACAAAGCCCAACAAGCAGCGTTTCTATACTCTCGGCGGTTGGGAACAGATTTAAAAAATAAATAAATAAGACTTCCCAGAATTTTTATTACATGCTATTAACTAATAACAGAAATGTGATGCGCACCGAAACTAACCAGACATATGAAATCTGGCATGCTCCTTGGTTGACCAAATATGTTGCAGGACATAGAACTTCATTCAGCAGACAAGCAATGATTGTATACAGCAACAGTGCAATTAATATAGCATAGGACTATTTCTATTCATTATTCTGTACACTTCTTCCAATACTGACTGTTTTGTTGGTGCCACTCCCAACATGGCTGTCAATGGAGAAGGGACCTCTCAGATTTTCCAGTTATAAATATAAAATGTCTTGGAAGCTGTAGTGGAATACGGAAGGTCCTTACCTCTGGTATAATATGGTCAACCTTTTCTTCTAATAGCTCCAAGTCCAAAAGGACCTCAATAAGAACAAACAAAGCATCCAGGATGACTAGACATACAATAAGAATCTGCAAAAATAATAGTGAAATATTAAGAGATAAGAGGCCGTTTACATTATCTCAGCATTTGTAAAGATAGATCATTTGTGTGTGTAATATATATATATATATATATATATATATATATATATATATATATATATATATATATATATATATATATATATATATATATATATATATAATTTACAAGGGGGAGACATACTAACAGCTATACTCGCTGAATGGCACTGGCTCTCCCGATGCTTACATGACATTATTATGTCACGCGATCCCTTAATTCCCCTAATTATCAGCAACTTCACTCTCGCTCTCCTCCAAAAATCAGATATCTGGAGGAAGAGAGAGAGCAGTCAATTACATCCGAAGATGGGGAGACAATATGGTGGGAGAACCAGTGCAGACTCGTCTGCAATGGCACCGGAGTATAACATTTTGTTTTTCTTTAAAGTGGAAAACGTACTGAGAGAAGGGGTGCTCCATGAAATGGACAACCCACTTTCAGTTAATGTTAATGGTATACGATAATTAAAGTTAGATAAGAAGTTATGAAGGAAAACAAAAGGAAAAAGAAAAAAAAAAAAAGAAAAAAAGTTTACCTTTTTCCGCATAGGGAAAATATATTGTGCAAAAAAAACTTACATGAAACTTGTGGCAACCAAAGAGCCATTTCAGAGCATCTCTGAGAGTGTATGAAGAGATGAATGGATGGGGAGTCTTTTGAGGCTCTTCTACCGGCTGCTTCTCTTCATCTTCTTTCCACTGACTTTCCTGATTGTCACCAACAGAGGTGAAGTGCTTCAGGTACTTGGACATGACAGCAGCTAATTGTTCATCACCCTGGGAGGACGGACTGAACTGGTGCAATTCTACACCTACCTAGAAGATCTGGGAGACAAGCAGTGTCACATTTACTAAACAAACCGGCCAGTAAAAAAAAAAAAAAAAAAAAAAAAAAAAAAAAAAAGTGGGAAGGTTATGAAGCACAACATTTCAAGAGCTGACCTATCACAATATTTCTGCGTAAATAAGCTTTTATGTGCACCTATTAAACATAGTTTGTTATAACAAACCACAGAAATCAGCATTGTATATATGAGAAAACAAAAGAACACCTTTATCATAATGCTTACTTTTTGCAACGTTACAGTGCATTGAAAAAGTATTTACACCCCATGAGCTTTTCTACATTATTTTTTTTGTTACTTATTTTTACGTCACACCCACAAACTTACAGAGAACCAGCCAGCAGGATTTTCCTATATTTGGTAAATGCAGTGTCATACAGGCAGTAAGATGCTGAATCCAGGCATACCCGTTAAAGATATTTCATCAACCAAGCATAGATCTTTCTATAAGTTGCAGAAATGCACTGCACTATGATTGATGTGTGCAACATGTACGGGCCTTTGTGGGTCGGGTTTTTGCAATTAGTGATGGGTGAACGTGCACTGTAAAATTCGGGGTCCGTACCGAGCACAGTGTTCCTGCACAAGGTCTTGAACACAGGTTTTCCTGGGAAACCCATGTTACAGTTCGGGTCCAGGGGCTGTAAAAAGAAAACAAAGGTGAGCATCTCTTCATCTCTGCTATATCTGTGAAAGGAGAAACACAGGTCTGCTCACACAGATCAGGCACAGACTCAGCTGAGAGCTGTCAGACTTCACCCGAGTGCACAGCTGAGGCCGGTCAGCTGTGCCCCAGGTAACCTCCACTGACTACAGGACCCTCCATGACGTCATGTGACCAGTCTGGTGTGAATGTTGTTGTTACCTCATGGGTTACAGGACCTTCCATAAGGTCATAGCCACGTGACCAGACGTGAGCGCTCTCACTGTCGACAAGCGCTCACTTTCAGCAGTGTTGCAATGACGTTAGTCGAGGTTACCCAGGGGCACAGCTGACTGGCCTCAGCTGTGTACTCGGGTGAAGTCTCTGAGAGCTGTCAGCTACGTCTGTGTGAGCAGACCTGTCTGTCCCTTTGCACAGATGTAGCAGAGCAGTAAAGAAAAAAAAAAAAAAAAAAATTGAGACTACATCTTTATTATAATAAAAAAAATAAAATTCTTAGACTGACGTAGTCCACAGGGAGAGCAATGTCAGCTCCGCTTAATCGCTCTGTACAGACAAGCGTCTATACAGAGCGAGAAGCAGGGAGAGCAAGGTCAGGTTTGCTTCATCGCTCTGTACTGTACAGACAAGCGTCTACGGTATACACAGCGAGAAGCAGGCTGACAGGGATAGTCAAAGTTCAATGTACTCAGGTGAACCCGGACGTCACTGTGAACACGGCCGAAAAAAAACGAAGACTGTCAAGTGACGGACAGTGCAGTGAATACCACCGGAAGTTAATGATTGGACCCAGAAGCAAAAGCGGCCAGGAGACAGCGGCTGAGCAGGTCTGTAAGTCACATTGCGGGACCGGTAAGTATAATGACAAAGGTTTATCATTAACTATATTCTTTATTTTACAGCATACCCCCCCCCCCCCCCCTGCCCCAACCCACAACTGTAAACTCCAAGCTCGGGGTTTGAAGGCAAGTCCACGTTATCTTTTTCCTCGCACTTTACAAAACGTTCGGGCGAGGCTCCAGATCATGGGGGGGGGGGGGGTTTCACCCATCACAACTCTCAATTACTCCTTCTCCTCCGGCTTACCCACTTTAATTAATTTAATTATTGCATCACGTTGCCATTGCTGTTTGCGGCGTGTGCACATTGCCACAGTACTAAGGTTTTCATTAAAATGGTGCCGAAGTCCACACATGTGCGTACCGCGATCTCCAGCACCATTTTATTGAACACACTACGGTGAAGACCTTGAGAAACATTGGCGCTTGAGCAGACTTATTTTTTATTTATTTTTACATCGGTGCACGCGGATGCCGCTCGTAGTCTTCACCGCAGTGTGTTCAATAAAATGCAGTGTTTTTCTGCAACTTGGATTAAAGATATTTAAATCAACCAAGCATCGGATCGTTCTATAACCGGTATGCCTGCACTCGGCATCTTACTGCCTGTATGGCACGGCCTTTACTTCATATAGCAAAATCCTGCTGGTTCTCTTTAAAATTGATTTTATGTCATATTCCAATACTATATACCAAGTATTTGTGAAGTGTAAAATATACATATATTTGTGCATAAAATCCCCAATAAAATACATTTAAGTTTGTAGGTGTAAAGTGTAAAAAAAAAAAAAAAAAAATAAATAAAAGTTTAAAATTTTTATTGGGTGTGAATATTTTTTCAAGGCATTGTATTTTGTTCTCAGAAAAACTCTGGCACTATTTCCATTCAAGAAAATGTTCACGTTATAAGCAATGAAATATCCATGGTTTAGAAGATTATGACCAATATGTCACACTTCTTATTGTACTGGATTTAGTCATATGCACAGAGCAAAACCGTGGTGGAGTGGGTGCCTATATAGTATATACAGTAGTCTCATATTGGCACACCTTGTGTCACCATATGGTGCCTACGGAATCCTAGAAGTAACGACATAGGAGGATAATAAATTAATGGCATGTTAATTCTAACAAACTCATACACAATCCATTGAGGCACGCAGAGCCACATATTATACAATAAAAAGGCAATTTTAAGAAGCCCAAAAAAAAAAAAAAAGTTCATTAACAATTCTGAAATCAATGGGGTCCGGAGAATTTATGGTCATTATCTACTGATTGATAGTGTACTTTGTAAGGACCCTTTCACACGTCAGTGATTCTGGTACGTTTATGCTTTTTTTTCAACGCACCAGAATCACTGACATACGCAGACCCATTATAATGAATGGGTCTGCTCACACATCAGTGATTTTTCACTGCACGTGTCTCCGTGCGGCGTACCCGCGTGTGCGTGATTGCTGCACGGAGACATGTCCATTTTTTCTGGCATCACTGATGTTCCACGGACCACGCAGTGGTGTGATCCGTGAAACACGTGCCAGAAAAAAACGTGCATTTAAAATAATGAACATTTTAACTCATCCGGCGTCCAGCGATGTCCTCTGCAGCCCGTCCTCCCTGCTGCTTCTAAGCCGGCTGATTACTGTCGCGCATATTCATTATGCGCGACACAGCCGACCCGGAAGCAGCTGCTGCGGGGGTCAGCGCCGGCCGGATGCTGCGTCGCGGGAGCGATCAGCACCATGGACAGCGGGAGCGGGCACAGGTGAGTTGATTTCTAAGTGCAATCACGGGCCACGGATAACGGAGCCCGGATTGCACTTAGACAACCCACGTGTGCTGTGATTCACGGCACACGGAGGGACATGTGCGTGTTTTACACGCCAGTGAAAAACGTCACTGTTTTTCACTGACGTGTGAAACGGGCCTAATACATATATTTCCCGTGTGGTCAGCTCGGTGGCTCAGTGGTTAGCACTGTAGCATTGCAGCGCTGGGGTCCCAGGTTTATATCCCAACCAATGATAACATAACATAAGTCAGATGTTTCTTTTTTCTCCCCATCTTTGTGTTGGTTTTCATCCAGGTACTCCCATTTCCTCCCAAACACAACGGAATTTTAATTCCGTTTACTTTGGAGTCAACAGAAGCCCCAATGGGGACAGTGATAAGGTCTGTAAAGTGCTGTGGAATTATTGGCACTATATAAGTGAGTAAAATTAATACGTTCCCACAATGATGAATATTTTGCCAGAGTCGCTTCCTCTTCTATTTCCTTTTTCAACGCGGTCTGCAATCATAAAAGCTGCGGTTTCAATGCACACACTCCTTTCATTTACCTTGCACCAACAGTTTATAAATGATAAAAATATAATATAATATAAAAACAAAACTAAATATAGATTGGGGGGGGGGGGGAATCTAAAAATCACAAAAGGTTGTTTAAATCAATTTGCAAAAAGAAGGTAGACAGAAACCTGCACCATTATAAACTTGCATTCTCTAGAGTCTAGGGCAGAGGGTCTCAAACACACGGCCCTGGGGCCGCATTCGACCCTGAAGATACTTCTTGTGGCTGGCACATAGACCCCTTGACGATCGCTTCCGGTGTGGGGGCTGCCGCCATCAGCGCTCTACTTCAGATGAATGTAATGCAGGTGCCACGCAGAGAAGCTCTCAGCACAGCTATTCCAATGTCAGCCAATCAGAGGCAAGCAGCTGATGTCCTACACTGCTGATGGCGGTGGCCCCTTGCTCCGGCCGCGATCATCAAGGGGTCTAAGTGCCGGTAAGCCACAAGAAGCAGAAAAGAGGACACCAAGGGAACGGAGGGCAAGGGAGAAGATTATTTTTTTTTTATGTGTATATAAAGAATGGCATAATGGGGGACATTACTACAGGATGGGACATTGCTACAAGAGGAGAACCAGAATGAGCACATTACTTCAGGATAAGGACAAGGAAAGGGACATTACTACAAGAGGTTGGCCAAAATTACTATATGATGCTAATTGTAAGACAAAGACATTGTTACTTTTAAGATGGGAATTAAAAAAAAAAAAAAAAAAAAAAAAAATGTATTATATATTATTTTATATGAGAGAGAGAGATAGAGATATATATATATATATATATATATATATATATATATATATATATATATATATATATATACACACACACATACATACATACACACACAGTTAGGTCCAGAAATATTTGGACAGTGACACAAGTTTTGTTATTTTAGCTGTTTACAAAAACATGTTCAGAAATACAATTTATATATATATATATATATATATATATATATATATAATATGGGCTGAAAGTGCACACTCCCAGCTGCAATATGAGAGTTTTCACATCCAAATCGGAGAAAGGGTTTAGGAATCATAGCTCTGTAATGCATAGCCTCCTCTTTTTCAAGGGACCAAAAGTAATTGGACAAGGGACTCTAAGGGCTGCAATTAACTCTGAAGGCGTCTCCCTCGTTAACCTGTAATCAATAAAGTAGTTAAAAGGTCTGGGGTTGATTACAGGTGTGTGGTTTTGCATTTGGAAGCTGTTGCTGTGACCAGACAACATGCGGTCTAAGGAACTCTCAATTGAGGTGAAGCAGAACATCCTGAGGCTGAAAAAAAAGAAAAAAATCCATCAGAGAGATAGCAGACATGCTTGGAGTAGCAAAATCAACAGTCGGGTACATTCTGAGAAAAAAGGAATTGACTGGTGAGCTTGGGAACTCAAAAAGGCTTGGGCGTCCACGGATGACAACAGTGGTGGATGATCGCCGCATACTTTCTTTGGTGAAGAAGAACCCGTTCACAACATCAACTGAAGTCCAGAACACTCTCAGTGAAGTAGGTGTATCTGTCTCTAAGTCAACAGTAAAGAGAAGTCTCCATGAAAGTAAATACAAAAGGGTTCACATCTAGATGCAAACCATTCATCAATTCCAAAATAGACAGGCCAGAGTTAAATTTGCTGAAAAACACCTCATGAAGCCAGCTCAGTTCTGGAAAAGTATTCTATGGACAGAAGAGACAAAGATCAGCCTGTACCAGAATGATGGGAAGAAAAAAGTTTGGAAAAGAAAGGGAACGGCACATGATCCAAGGCACACCACATCCTCTGTAAAACATGGTGGAGGCAACGTGATGGCATGGGCATGCATGGCTTTCAATGGCACTGGGTCACTTGTGTTTATTGATGACATAACAGCAGACAAGAGTAGCCGGATGAATTCTGAAGTGTACCGGGATATACTTTCAGCCCAGATTCAGCTAAATGCCGCAAAGTTGATCGGACGGCGCTTCATAGTACAGATGGACAATGACCCCAAACATACAGCCAAAGCTACCCAGGAGTTCATGAGTGCAAAAAAGTGGAACATTCTGCAATGGCCAAGTCAATCACCAGATCTTAACCCAATTGAGCATGCATTTCACTTGCTCAAATCCAGACTTAAGACGGAAAGACCCACAAACAAGCAAGACCTGAAGGCTGCAGCTGTAAAGACCTGGCAAAGCATTAAGGAGGAGGAAACCCAGCGTTTGGTGATGTCCATGGGTTCCAGACTTAAGGCAGTGATTGCCTCCAAAGGATTTGCAACAAAATATTGAAAATAAAAATATTTTGTTTGGGTTTGATTTATTTGTCCAATTACTTTTGACCTCCTAAAATGTGGAGTGTTTGTAAAGAAATGTGTACAATTCCTACAATTTCTATCAGATATTTTTGTTCAAACCTTCAAATTAAACGTTACAATCTGCACTTGAATTCTGTTGTAGAGGTTTCATTTCAAATCCAATATGGTGGCATGCAGAGCCCAACTCGCGAAAATTGTGTCACTGTCCAAATATTTCTGGACCTAACTAATATATATATATATATATTTATTACACATACATACATATACATATACACACACACACACACACACACATATACACACAGTGCCTACAAGTAGTATTCAACCCCCTGCAGATTTAGCAGGTTTACACATTCGGAATTAACTTGGCATTGTGACATTTGGACTGTAGATCAGCCTGGAAGTGTGAAATGCACTGCAGCAAAAAAGAATTAGAGTTATTTCTTTTTTTTTTAAATTGTGAAAAGTTTATTCAGAGGGTCATTTATTATTCAACCCCTCAATCCACCAGAATTCTGTTCGGTTCCCCTAAAGTATTAAGAAGTATTTCAGGCACAAAGAACAATGAGCTTCACATGTTTGGATTAATTATCTCTTTTTCCAGCCTTTTCTGACTAATTAAGACCCTCCCCAAACTTGTGAACAGCACTCATACTTGGTCAACATGGGAAAGACAAATGAGCATTCCAAGGCCATCAGAGACAAGATCGTGGAGGGTCACAAGGCTGGCAAGGGGTACAAAACCCTTTCCAAGGAGTTGGGCCTACCTGTCTCCACTGTTGGGAGCATCATCTGGAAGTGGAAGGCTTATGGAACTACTGTTAGCCTTCCACGGCCTGGACAGCCTTTGAAAGTTTCCATCCGTGCCGAGGCCAGGCTTTTCCGAAGAGTCAAGGCTAACCCAAGGACAACAAGGAAGGAGCTCCGGGAAGATCTCATGGCAGTGGGGACATTGGTTTCAGTCAATACCATAAGTTACGTACTCCACCGCAATGGTCTCCGTTCCAGACGAGCCCGTAAGGTACCTTTACTTTCAAAGCGTCATGTCAAGGCTCGTCTACAGTTTGCTCATGATCACTTGGAGGACTCTGAGACAGACTGGTTCAAGGTTCTCTGGTCTGATGAGACCAAGATCGAGATCTTTGGAGCAAACCACACACACGTGACGTTTGGAGACTGGATGGCACTGCATACGACCCCAAGAATACCATCCCTACAGTCAAGCATGGTGGTGGCAGCATCATGCTGTGGGGCTGTTTCTCAGCCAAGGGGCCTGGCCATCTGGTCCGCATCCATGGGAAGATGGATAGCACGGCCTACCTGGAGATTTTGGCCAAGAACCTCCGCTCCTCCATCTAGGATCTTAAGATGGGTCGTCATTTCATCTTCCAACAAGACAACGACCCAAAGCACACAGCCAAGAAAACCAAGGCCTGGTTCAAGAGGGAAAAAAAATCAAGGTGTTGCAGTGGCCTAGTCAGTCTCCTGACCTTAACCCAATTGAAAACTTGTGGCAGGAGCTCAAGATTAAAGTCCACATGAGAAACCCAAAGAACCTAGATAACTTGGAGAAGATCTGCATGGAGGAGTGGGCCAAGATAACTCCAGAGACCTGTGCCGGCCTGATCAGGTCTTATAAAAGACGATTATTAGCTGTAATTGCAAACAAGGGTTATTCCACAAAATATTAAACCTAGGGGTTGAATAATAATTGACCCACACTTTTATGTTGAAAATGTATTAAAATTTAACTGAGCAACATAACTTGTTGGTTTGTAAGATTTATGCATCTGTTAATAAATCCTGCTCTTGTTTGAAGTTTGCAGGCTCTAACTTATTTGCATCTTATCAAACCTGCTAAATCTGCAGGGGGTTGAATACTACTTGTAGGCACTAATATATATATTACATTATATATATATTATATATATATATATATATATATATATATATATATATATATATATATATATATATATATATATATATATATATATATATATATATATATATAGTGTAGCAGGGTGTGGTGTGCAGCTTTATCTAAGTTTTTCACATCGCTAAAATTATTTTTTTTAATGTACGGCCCATATACTTAGAGTTTGAGACCTCTGGTCTAAGAAAAGAAAAAAAACTTTCAGAATCTGCATGTTATAATACAACTACAGAGATGTGTGGAATCTCTGTTCTCTCTGAAAAGGAGTTCCTTTGTACAAGATCAGCAGGACACAGAGGTTTTAAGTAGAAACACTACAAATAATGCCTTTGTAGCAGGTTATCAATGCGACAGGGTTCAGTAAAGGGTGCTTTACACTCTGCAACATCGCTAGCGATTGCTAGCGATGTCGCGAGCGATAGCACCCGCCCCCATCGTTGGTGCGACATGTGGTGATCGCTGACGTAGCGAATAATATCGCTACGGCAGCGTCACATGCCTGTTCAGCGACGTCGCTGTTGCTGCCGAACAATCCCTCCTTCAAGGAGGAGGTGCGTTTGGAGTCACTGCGACGTCACAAAACGGCCGCACAATAGAAGAGGAGGGGAGGAGATGAGCGGCCGGAACATGCCGTCCACCTCCTTCCTTCCTCCTTTCTGAGGGACGCAGGTAGGATGATGTTCGTCGTTCCTGCGGTATCACATACAGCGATGTGTGGGGCCGCAGGAACGACGAATAACCTGCGGAATGAAACACCAATGACATTTTGATTTGGAGCGACTTGTCAACGATCAACGGTTTTTGCAATCGTTGATCGTCGCTCCTAGCTGTCACACGCTGCGATGTCGCTAACGACACCGGATGTACGTCACAAACACTGTGACCCCGACGATATATCGTTAGCGATGTCGCTGCGTGTAAAGCACCCTTAAGGGTTAATTGCTGCCTGTTATATCCACACAAATTTAGAGCACGAGCATACCCTTAGAGCACTCTTGTGAATAAGCCCTAAGGGTATGCTCACAAGTACAAGTTTTGCCTATGCATTTTACAAAAAAAAAAAAAAAAATTTGTACATTTTTTTAGTAAACTGTAAATGCTACTAATATCTACTCTACAAGATCAGTATTCTGAGCTGTACAAGTACAGATTTATTTTTTTAAAATGATCTATTGTACTTAGCCAGCAGGTCTATAAAAATATAATTTATTCAAATTTGTTTGTATAGTTTGTCCAGCACATATGGAGCAGCTATGATGAAGCTTTATTTCATGGTGTACAGGATCAGACTGGCCGCCTTTACAATGGATGTGCCAAAAGATCTACATATGATTTATCGCAGGGTTGATCAATGGGGCTAACCTGGGCTTTTTTCTTCCATAGTCCAAACTGGGGTCACGTACTATTACCATTTATCCTTGGCCCACTAATCTATGCAGGAAGAATAACTAGCTGGAGGTCGTCTTTTGGAAAAACAAAAAAAAAAAAAAAAAACCACACACACACACACACACACACACACACACACACATCAATGTAAATGGCAATAATGGATTGTGTCGTAATAACTACAAATCGGGATTCACTGAAGTTAGAAATGGTTGTTTTTGTCCATCAAAAAATGCTGCAATTGCAAACACAGTGGAACCTTGGATTAAGAGCATAATTAGTTCCGGGATTGTGCTCTTAAACCAAGTAAAGGGGGTGTTACACGCAGCGATATCGCTGGTGAAACCACCCGCCCCGTCGTTTGTGCGTCACGGGCAAATCACTGCCCATGGTGCACAATATCGTTAGGAGCCGTCACACGGGACTTACCTGCCTAGCGACGTCGCTGTTGCCGGTGAACCGCCTCCTTTCTAAGGGGGCAGTTCGTGCGGTGTCACAGCAGCGTCACTAAGAGGCCTCCCAATAGAAGCGAAGGGGCGGAGATGAGAGTCCGTAACATCCCGCCCACCTCCTTCCTTCCGCATTGCCAGCGGCCGCAGGTAAGCTGCAGTTCGTCGTTCCTGAGGTGTCACACATGGCGATGTGTGCTGCCTTGGGAACGACGAACAACCTGCAACCTCAACAATCAACAATGTTTTAAAAAGGAACAACGTGTCAACGATAGACGATAAGGTGAGTATTTTCCATTGTTAATGGTCGTTCCTTGCAGTCACACGCCGCTAACGATGCCAGATGTGCGTCATGGAATCCGTGACTCCGGCGATATATCGTTAGATACGTCGTTGCATGTAACGGGGCCTTTACTCTTGTATCAAAGCAAATTTTCCCATAGGAAATAATTGAAATGGAGACAATTTGTTCCACAACCCAAAAATGTTTGCTGTATTTATACAAATATTACAGTAATAATGTAAAGTATTCTATAAATTACAGTACGCTAAGAGAAAATACTGTACAGTAAAAACAAAGCAAATTAAACTGCACGTTAGCTTACAATAAAATTGTTGGTGTGAGAGGTACAGTATAGAGAAAATGATGTATAAATATGACCACCTTTATTCTAGTACAATACAAAAAAAAAAACAACAAAAAAAACACAAACCACTACACCTCCCAAATCTATTATCCCCAAAATAAAGGCAGAACTAAGCCAAATGTGGGGTAGGAATACCACCCACGCTATTAGATTACAGTACAAGCAATGTGCTGTACTGGATAGCAGAAAGAAAGTACAATGCTATATCCACAAATGCAAATTGATAGACATGCTGTATAGTATACACTGTACTGTACAATGGTATACAGTATATATGTAAAGAAAGTTACCTCCAGAGCGGGTCAGTGCATGGTGAAAGGACGTAACCGGTGTGTGCACAGTGAGTATTTGCTCTTATTGCAAAGCATTGCTCTTAAACTAAGTTACAAATTTGTAAAAAGCTTGGCTTGTCTTACAAAGCGCTCTCAAACCAAGTTACTCTTAATCCAAGGTTCCACTGTATTAATAAAAAACCCTGGGTTAGTCTATGTGCGCACGTTGCGTAATTTAATGCGCTTACGCTGCGTATTGCACTGCAGCGTAAATGTATGCGTCCTGCGTCCCCAGCACAATCTATGAAGATTGTGCAGAATCCATCCGCACGTTGCGTTTGAGAGTGCAGCGATTTGCATGCTGAAATTTTGATTCAAATCGCTGCGCTCTCAAATGCAGCATGTCACTTCTTTCGTGCGCTTTGGATGCAGCTCCCACTCGGTCTATGGGAGAGGCAGCATCCAGAGCGCATGACATCGGCATCTATTCTGCAGACACACCATATCCATTATGCAGTGTTTCTGCAGCGATTTGAAGTGCACACACAGGCGCTGCCAAATCGCTGCAGAATTTTCAGCATGGACACTACGCAACGTGCGCACATAACCTAATGATCCCCCTGCAGTTGTGGCCATTTCCATCACAAATGCATGGCACAATATGTGGAGATGGTGTGAATACCGTATGTACCACCCATCCATAGAAGATTATGTTGAGGATAAAGAATTGAGTATCCAAAAATACTTAATTCAGCCATTTCATAGACTCAGTTATATAGTTCAGTAGATGTGAACTAACACACATATTTGTGAATGCTTTTGTTTCTTACTAACATGTATATATGTATATTGCATATTCAGTGTATTTTCCTTAAACTCAGTATATACTAGGATATATATGTATAGCTTGAATATGGCCACCATTTCCTGGTTTACACCCAAGACAGATGGACAAAGAGAAATTCCTGGATCCTAGACTGACCAATCAACGGAGAATATGTAGATCTCTCTACGTCATGAAGCCCTGACTTACGATACTTGATTGGACTAAAACTTTTGTTCACACCCCCTTACTGTTTGGTCTAGAGTCTCTTTCAAACAATAAAGAACACACTTGGTTAAGAGCCCGTCATGGAGATAGATGTAACTGACTTGCTGTGCAGTTATTTTTCATTCTCGTGTGCACCCATGACATTTTAATTAGAAGCAGCAGCCGGATATCAAGAGATCCTTTGAGTCTCATCATCATCGTCATTCTGACCTTGACAGTTGGCGCACCAAGTGTGGGGCAACCGAGAAGAGTGAGTCAGAGCTTCCACTTTCCGGACGTCTGGGGCTACTCCACAAGTATCCAGGTGTTGCTCGATATCGAGGACTTGATCACCCTCCGTTTCACGGTAAGAACATCATATACATTGTGTGTGCTGTTTTACCTGTGGATCGAGACACCTGGCGAAAGTGGGTGGTCACTAGTCCGGAGAATGGTAGTGCACCGGAGACCTAACGGTGTGACTGTCACTCGCCGGTGGGCTAGAAGGACCCAGCTCCCATAGGGGCTAGGGGTAGGTTGTAAAGTATCCGGCTGTCTGTAATTAGAAATGGGGTGTTTTCTTGAGTAGCTGTTTATTTGTATATAAGTGTATGGTTAATCAAGCTTGTGATTTCTCTGTTTGGTTCTCGGAGAGTTAATTGCCTGTAGTTTTTTCTTCTTCGCTGTGAACAAAGGGAGAAGGGGGGTCTGGTTAAGCCCAGGGATATCCATGACAGTCTTTCTATTGAGAACAAGGAATGCGAGAGGGGGGAGCACATCCTTACATTCTTACACTCAGAGGAAGCAAAAAGGTGGGGGCTATATGTCCACCAGCTGCTTGAGGCAGAGCGGAGATCAAGTTACACAGCTCGGTCTCTGCTGTCTCTTGGCTAAGAAACAGGGGGGGGGGTAAAACAGCGCAGCTCTTTGGAGCGAGGAGAGAGGGGGGGGTCAGTGGGCTGCAGCCTTTGTATCCTAAAGCAAGCAGAGTTGTAATGATTTGAAAGAAAGAAAAGTGTTATCTTGGTTTGGATTTGAGAGAAATTAACTAGTTTATGCGTTTTTCAGCATTTTGTAATCGTTGGTTTGTTTTTGGAACAGAGAGATAAGGGAATTGGCGTGTCCCCCAGTGTTTTATATATATATATAAAATACATCGATTCTTGTGTTAATAGCCGGAAATAGGAACACGTGGAGAACGGTATTAGTATCCACGTGTTGGACGCTGAAAAAGTGCGTCCGCTTACACGGGAAAGAGGGGGAGGGATTCCGGTGGTGGAGAAAAGTGTTTTGAACCAGCGTATTCGGCTGAGTATTAACTCATGCACTGCTATGTGAGACGCCGGAAAAATAGGAACGTACGAGGAACGGTATTGTATTCGTACGTTGGACGTCGCAGTATGTCCTTATTGCATAGTAGGGAAGCGGGAAGAGGGTTCAGTTGGATGTGGCCAATCCAGCTAGAGCACTGTATACTCTGTTCAAGAAGAGATTGTTTTTTAGTAGGAGCTGAGAACGCTGTCGCCCTAGTTACAAAAAACGGAAAAAATATAAAAGATTGCAAAAAGTTGTGTAATATCGTTGGACTACCACTAGATGGCAGGCTGCAACCCATGTATTGAAGTTCAGATTAATCTGTAGTGAGTTTATAATGAAGAACAAAGACCTCATTCACTGTCTGTTGCTGTTTGTAGAATCACTAAATGTGTTTCTCTAGCGGTAAACTTATTGTTTTTCTCTAGAAGTCATTATATCTGGTGCTAATCATATCTCTCCTTTGTATGCTGAAATGCAAATTTACAGGCACCAAAAGTATCCCTAGTTTACTACGTAGTTCCAGCCACTCCCAGTACACCCAGGGAGTCACAACATGGATGCTGCACCCGGAAGTCAGGTGCCTGGAACTTCCTGTGGCAGCCGTCTTGCTACACCCACTGATGGCAGTACACCTCATAAGCCACACCCCTCGCAATGGCTCTTTGTTCAAAGCTCTCCACCCATCCCCGGTGGGAGGTGTTCTCTGGTATATATGACTAACACATTTGAATAAGTATAAATTGTATATTTGTTTACTCAGTTATCCCATAAGTGCAAGTCAAAGATAAGTAAGTGAAACTTTTACAGAATTTTCTGTTCACATAAAATCAATTGGTATTTTAGAAGTCCTGCAGTATTATATCATAAAATAAAATAGAGGAAGGTAAATATATATATATATATATATATATATATCTTTGTACTGTGTTAGTTAATTTAAAACAAAAATTGTAAACGACTTACCCCTACTGATGTCAAAATGTATCAAATCCATTTGTAAAAAAGGAATTAGGAAAAATGTATAATGCATTCTATGTAGATATGGGTAATGAATGTGTTCACTGCTACGTCTTTGTTATAACAAAGGTTGAGTTTTTTTTTTTCCTTCTTCCTGTCTCACTTTTAAGAAGAATGGAATGTGTCTTTCTCCAATAGTGACGTGAGTTTGGTTTAACCCTTAGAGTTCAGGATTTCACATTTTTAGTTTGCTGTTTATACCTGAATAGGGAATATTAAATTTTATGGGATGTGCGATATAATTTGTGTTGTTTTGTGTTTAATGGCGATTTATTTGAACAATATATTTTTATTTTGTGACTCTATCACCTTTTCTGTTTTTACGATTATTTCTAAACCATTCATATATTTTTTGCCAGTTAGTCGCCCAGTCACAGCTGTCATTTCATCATGTCTCAGTCGTTTCTACTATGAAAGGTTTTTCTTTTCTTTATGGATACAGTGTTGTTTATTGTAAAGTTTTTAAAATTTCCCAGTAATGTATAGTGTTGTGAGATATACGTTATTTTCAGTGTTTGTTCTTTTTAGGTTTTAGTATGTGGCTAATTTATTACCTGCTGTTTTATCTTTTCTTTTAGGGAATACCAGTATAAAAATGCTGAATTTTGCCATATTGGTAAATAAACAATTAAACAAGGGGGGAATAAGGTATTAATTATATTCTCCAGTTTCTTGGAGGGCGCAGCAGGCATATTAGATAGGTTTTGAAGTTGACCTTGGTTTTGAAGCTGACCTGTTTCCCATAGGTTATGTTTATTAGATTACTATGGGGTATATCTGTTAACTGAAATAGGAAAGTCTTGTCTTATATGTTTATTTGTTTATTTATTTGTTTGTTTATTTATTTAGTATTCTCAGTCATGTGAGGTATAGATGACCACTAACTGTATTATGATCAGAGATGAAGTTATAAGAATGATCTAATGTATATTTTTAAGTTTTTGTTTTTATAGATGAAACCAGATGGTGGTCGATTCTGCACTGGATATGTTGCTGTTTACACCACATGAGGTAGATCTAAATTCGACCACTCCCTCCGATCCTATTGATACAGGAGACAGTGATGCATTAATGCCTCTCTTGATGGGTAGAACAGGAGTGGGTAAGAGTCTTTAGAGGTGTATGTAGGTTGTAGATTTTTTCCTGTTGTCAAATGAATTAGGTATGCCGAAAAGAAAGTCTAGATCTGAGCTGATGGATTCGGATGGAGATCCTTGCACAGGTGCAGCTGACCAAGAAGCAGTGAACGGGCCTAGAGTTGAGAGTCTTTCACCAATACCGACCATGCCTTGGTGACATTGGTCACGTCAGTGACTTCTGTTACTCCTTGTGTTCTTAAATCCCTACAGGAACAAGCGATACAACAAGGAATGGAGTGTGACATGCAGGGAGCCAGCTGACTGAGGAAGGTCTGTGGACAAAGGGTGGTAAGCTTTCTCTGCCATGAGAGCTCTTCTTAATGATGGCCCAGGTAACATCTGTGAAAGACAATTGTCAGCGTGTGCTTTGGTGACACCGGGTTCAGTACCCAGGTGGGCAGATTCACCCAGTCTTGTGAGACAAGTGCCTAGAACGAAGTGAGAAAAAAAAACTGTAAAGAGTCTGTAGAAACACCCTGCACCTGCTCTACCCATTCTTAGAGACTGCAAACTGATTATAGATGTATATCATGAGCACGTTGTATGCAAGTCTGTGCGTGTTGTGTAAATTTCTTTCCAGGTTTGGTCAGAGGCATTCCAGTGCAGAAAACGACATTATTGTTGAGAAGCACATGAAGGTGGTATGTAAAGAAAAATGTGTTTACAAAAAGTGTATATTTTATAGAAAAGTGGAAACTAGTAAATGGTGTATAAAATGTATATGTTCTGTTTTCTTTTTGCAATAAGCAGGTCTTTATGTAAGATGTTTTTTGGTTTAGCATAGACATGTATATTTTTATATAATTGACTGAATAGTGTGCTAAACAGGTGTATTCTCCAATTCCAGATCTTAAATCAGAGCTATTAGCATATGGTCTCCAGTCAGGAGACTGATTGATCCTAAAGGACAAGCGAGAAAGAGCCATGAGTCAACACTAGAGGAGCTGATCCAACCACAGAAAATCTATGGATCCACACCTCGCATTGTAGAAGGGTTAATCAACCAGAGCTGCACTGAGCGTTCTGCTCATACTTATCCTTTTCAGAAAACCCTGTACAGTTTTAGACCAGCATTGCCAGAACAGTTAGAAGAGAGGACTTAGAGAACCTTGAGACATGGGAAAGTCCAACTACAAAGGGTGAGGACTCGCCTAGGAGTCCTTGGTCTCAAACTGGTGAAGAAAGCCCCTTTCCCCTTTCCGCCCATGTTTCAACGTTCAGTTAGGCAGGTTTTTCAACAGATCTTTCTACCTCTCTTCCTAAGGGAACACAGTACCCTTAGTTTTTAGAAATGGCAGAAGTAAGTCTTTAGGGGGGACTGTTGAGGATAAAGAATTGAGTATCCAAAAATACTTAATTCAGCCATTTCATAGACTCAGTTATATAGTTCAGTAGATGTGAACTAACACACATATTTGTGAATGCTTTTGTTTCTTACTAACATGTATATATGTATATTGCATATTCAGTGTATTTTCCTTAAACTCAGTATATACTAGGATATATATGTATAGCTTGAATATGGCCACCATTTCCTGGTTTACACCCAAGACAGATGGACAAAGAGAAATTCCTGGATCCTAGACTGACCAATCAACGGAGAATATGTAGATCTCTCTACGTCATGAAGCCCTGACTTACGATACTTGATTGGACTAAAACTTTTGTTCACACCCCCTTACTGTTTGGTCTAGAGTCTCTTTCAAACAATAAAGAACACACTTGGTTAAGAGCCCGTCATGGAGATAGATGTAACTGACTTGCTGTGCAGTTATTTTTCATTCTCGTGTGCACCCATGACATTTTAATTAGAAGCAGCAGCCGGATATCAAGAGATCCTTTGAGTCTCATCATCATCGTCATTCTGACCTTGACAATTACGCGTCTGATTTGAAGCCATACAGATTCAGCCATACATTTCTGAGCTTTGTTGTCCACAAGACCTAAAATGGGTGACTGATTACAAGGTTTAGATATAAATAAGGTTCATTAAGGCTACTTTCACACATCCGGCTTGAGCCCTGCGGCTCAATCCGGCTGTGCAAGCTATGCAACGGATGCGGTGAAAACACCGCATCCTTTGCATAAGTTTTTCCCATGCGGCCCGCTCGGTTTTTGCCGCTTGCGGCATGCTACTAAGCATGCGCAGTGGCAAAAACCGCATGCGGCGGCCGGATGCGGTATTTGCCGCATCGCGCCGCATCCGGCCGCCATAGGCATGCATTGAGAGATGCGCCGCATCGGCCGAATGCGGCGCGATGCGGTTTTTTTTGCCGCACGAAAAAACGTGCCAGGCAACGTTCCAGCCGGCCGCCGCATCGGCTAAATCTGCCGCATGCGGCAAAAACCGGATGGAACGCAAGGTCATGCGGCACAATGCGGCACTAATTAAAGTCTATGCAGGAAAATCGCAACCGGCAGCAAAAAAAACCGGTTGCGATTTTCCTGCAAAGTGCCGGATTGTGCCGCAGAAGAAAAACCGGAGGTGTGAAAGTAGCCTAAGGCTACGTTTCCCCGATCAGCTTTTGATGTTGCAGAATTTCTGCACCTGTTGGGTAAATTCGGTTACTCGTGGATGGTTTATTGCATTTCTGTAGGTTTAGTCTTTTTGTATGTGATGTTTTAAATAAAGAGGCTTTATTTTTTATACTTTCTGGTATCTGGCTTTATTGATACAGTCCTATATTGATTACATGCATTTTATGGTCCTCTTTAGCAGAAACGCATTAAAAATGTATGTGCATTTTGTTTTACATGCATATAATGCAAGCCTATGGGGAAAATCTGCACATAAAACTGAGCGTGCCTGCAAGAGAAATTCACGTGTTGCAAATTTGAATCCCATCTATTTTGCTGGAACTGAAAGGCGCTATGTTGATTGCTCAAAGCTCATCGTAGGCACACAGTCTTATGGTTCATCTTTGCATTACCCACAGGGACAAGAGGACATCACGCATCTGTCTTTTACCTGCAGACCCCTACCTGAAATCAGGGGGAGCGCAGACCTTACTAACGGGCTGGTTTTGAAACAGAGTTTCTATGAATCACAGCTGCAGACAAATGCACATCATTTTCACTACCAATATCTTTAGTTGGGTCGATACTATAGCAGCAAATCTGGTCTCATTTTAAAGCTTTGAATCCAGGATGAGATCTGGTTATTAGTAATCAGTCAAAATTTTGGACACACTTGTTTGCCATGTTCTTATTAAACTGCACATTGCAGATTCAGACTTAAGGCTGGACTCAGGCGACAGCATCGGATGCGATATGCTAATAACTCCCGGCTCAGGCTCTGCTGCGAGCGTGAGACGAGTGTCATGCGACTGACCCAATCCTGCAATTAGGTCACAACTGTGAAGCGGAGGACGGGCGCTGCGGAGGAGAGGGAGGGGTTAATCCCCCCATCTTCTCCATTGTCAGCCTGTGCATATAAATCGCACTGCACTGGTATAACATCCGAGTGCAGTCTGATGTATCTCTCGCACCCAGTGACTTGAATGGGTGCGAGGGATACGGCTCTCGCAGAAAATCGCAGCATGCTGCTATTTTTCTCGCATCCAGAATCTGGAAGCGAGAAAAGCTGACTAACTGCTCTACATCATTTGACTAACAGATTTTCTCGCATTGCACTCGTCCGATTTTCACGCTCGTGTGATCGAACCCTAAGGCAGCAAAACCACATATGGAAAGGAGTAAAGAAATACATAAGGAACAAATTCAACCAAATTATGTTAAGGTTTGGTGATGGCCATGGCCACATCATCTAAGGCATCACTCAATCCCTCTCCTTTTCGGTCACATAGCCTGAAGCTTTGTTTTGTCATGTTGCAACATGACCTGCTGTAGAGATAATTCTTGGTCTTCATTTCTTAGGCTCGTTTCACACTTGCGTTCAGCGCATTCCGTCACTATGGAGTATAGCGCAGTCCGTTAACGCACTGCGCTATTCTCCATAGACTTGTATGGACGACGCACTGTAACGCAAGTGTCTGCGTTGCATTCGCTTGACGACGCAGCGTCGTTATTTTGACGCTGCGTCGGGCGGATGGAACGCAGCATGTAACGTTTTTCTGCGCTTGGCGGAGTGTCAAAAAAACGCAACTTGCAGGAATCCGTTAGGCGTCCGTTGTTTTTATAATGGACGCCTATGGTGGCGGATTCCGTTAGAATGCGTCATTTGACGGATTCCGTTAACGCAGCTGACTTTACACAACTGCGCATGCTCAGATGTGTAAAGACAAGGAAAAAAAACTACAACGGATTGCGTTATTTTGTACGATCTGTAGCATGTGTTGTGCCACTATATGCAACACATCCGTTGCATGCGTCACACAACGCAATGATTCGGATCCCGTCTAACGCAAGTGTGAAACTAGCCTTAATGGTCTTAATGAAAGCTAGATTCATCTTAGTTATTAATGGTTTTCATGCCTGCCCTTGAAGATACCTTTAAGGGTAAGAGTTAGCGATAAAATGTATATTACCGCTATAATTTTATGAAATATAGCTATTTTAATTATTTTTACCATTAATATAGATTTGGTGCTTTTTTTCCCTCTATTTTTCCATTCTGTTTGACTGTTTAAACTTTATTTAGCAGTGTCTTGATGTTCAAAACGCATCTGTCAAAACGCAGGTGAAAAAGCATCCAAAAAGCGCTGAAAACGCATCAAAAACGCAGTAAATATGCATGCGTTTTCAGCGCTAAAGTTCTGAAAAAGGCAACTTTGGTCAAATCAATTAAGCCCAAAACATGTGTTTAGAACTGCAAGTAGGAGAACGCAAAGTGCGGTCGCACCCTAAGATTCTAGCAAGTTTCTGGATTGACTGACCTTCAGAGCTAAATAAAAGAAAAAAAAACAAAAACAAAAAAAAAACAAAAAAAACACAAACACAAAACAAAAACAAAACACTACTCAACATCAGTGGGACCTGGGATTAGCATTATCAAGGAATTTGGAAGGTGATTGGGACTCCTAATAAACGGGACAAAAATCGGCCCTGCTCCGTACAGACCAGTTTCCACCTAATTTCTCTACTCTTTGTTTGCCAATTCCGACGGTGGATAAATTTAAGTATATTGTGGGGTAGTGGTTAGCCCCCAACTCCAAATGGTTTTGCTGCCTTCAATCTGAATTTATTTACAGTGTACACATTCCAATAACGCCCCCTTCACACGTCCATGATTCTGGTACGTATGTTGCTGTTTTTATACGTACCAGAATCACGGACATACGCAGATCCATTAAAATCAAAGGGTCTGCACACAGTGATTTTTCACTGGTGTGTTTCCATGCAGCGTACATGAGTGTCCCGCACGGAGACAAATCAGTTTGGTTTTTTTCTGGTATCACCGATGTCCCGCGGACTACACAGTGGTATGATCCGTGAAACAACTACCAGAAAAACACGTACATTTACAATAAAAAGCTTTTTAAACTCCCCCATCTCCAGTGATGCTGGCTCTGGCTAAAAAGGTTGTTGTTACCCATGACTGCCAAAGCAGGGCTTCAAATACTATTAGTAATATAAAAAGACTGACCAGCACATCCAATAGGTGTGAACAGGTGCACACTGAAAATTCAACAAAGTTAGAATAATATGTACAGCAGCACTCTGAAAAGCTGTAATATGTAAACATTGAATATAGGAATGTTGGCACTGCATTACTGCTATTGTAAAAAAAATAAATAAATAAAAAAATAAATATATGAGATACTTGGTTTACAAATTGGCCAATTTGTGTAAGCTAGACAGCAAATGACAAGGCGCACCTCTCTTTGTCAGGACCCCGTCTTAATACGCCTCTTTACATATTTTTTGCTGTTCAAATACGATTAGTAACATCCAGAATTCTGCAAGAGCTGGAGACACATTAATCAGCACTAATATTTATTGTACAATACCAGAAATGGATTCTTTACCATGTGAAGTGACTCAGCTACAGTTATACACCTTGTTAACCCCCGCGCTCCCCTCCCAAAAAAAGGCATTCTCGAGCAGAACCATAAAACATGGACCTTTTAATGTTTGTATTCCAAACCAATATAGTAAAATAGATTGAGTGTTGTGGCTACAAGCCTGGCTCAATTATTCTGTTTACACTCTGTAAATCCACATAGGACAATTAGATTTTTAACTGTTCTATGAGCAAACATCACATAATGTGCTACACATAAAACATGGCATAAACAAATGCCAATGATCTTTTTCTAAGGCACGTCACATGCCCTTTTATGTGGTCATCTTTACCAGCCATGGGCTCAGAGCGGAACAGGATTGGAATTTGGCTGTAAAGGCGCAATGTTTATATATAACCCATTTACAATCTCACTTAAACTGCAGGTCAAACATTTAGTAAAAGGGAAAAGTATTTATAATTCCGGTGAAAACTGCAAAAAGGTATGTTTACATTCATCAAACTCAAAACATGGGGAGAATGGGCTTAGTCTGTGACGCTATGCATTTATATTGCTGTTCAACATGTATTTTATAGTCTACAGTAAAACAGACAGGATGTAAACAATAAATGACGTTTATCTAAAAATAGAATGGACCAAATCTATACATCTCCAACCAAGTCTATATACACATACATATATATATATATATATATATATATATATATATATATATATATATATATATATATATATATATATATATATATATATATATATATATATATATATATATATATATATATATATATATATATATATATATATATATATACATACACACACACACACACACACACACACACACACACACATACATACATACATACATACATATTATATAAACGAAACTGCACATAACATCTAACCGTTAGATTTTAAAATTTTGGCTGTTGCAGTGGTCACATGATGCCCGCCAAAGGAGGTGGACAGGGTGTCACGTTGCCCCCTGAAGACACGAATTTTATTGCTGTAATGTGAATTGAGATGTGGCTTGCTGGCCATAGAGTTAAAAGCGAACCTGTCACATCCTTTTTTGATATTCAACTGCCCCAATGTTTTGTTAGGGATGTGCATCACGAACCTGTAAAAGTATCACAAAAGTTCCCTGTATTTATTAAAAACAAAACAAAAAAAAACAAAAAAAAAAAAAACACAAAACACCACACACAGTAAAATACTCTTTATGCTGATGTGAAAGAATTACGTCCTTTCAGTCATTAGGGTAGCACTTTTCTTTGCTTCAGTCAGGATCCTCTTAAAATTATCCATACCCTGCATGGTGATTAAATTGCTGTGACTACCTCCATGTCACGGGAATCTGACATATAATCCCACTCTTGCCCACTGCCCCTGAGCTTTCCATGCATTTGATACATGCGCATGCTCTGGGCCTTCCCACGTCTCCTTGGGAGCGCACATATTACGCATGTCCCTGTGTTCCCGCCACCCAGAAGGAGGAGAGGTTATAAAGTACGGAACATGCGCGCACATATGAAATTAATCTGGGGATGTACACCCAGATTCAGTGTACATGCCCAGGCAGCTGAGGGACAGTGTGCAAGCGCAGGATTATATGCGAAGTTGCCGTGATGGTGTGACCAGTTACGAAAATCAATCACAATGCACAGGGAGTGGATCATTTTAAGAGGGATGGTGACTAACCTGAAGAAAACCACCATCTCAATAAAAAAGAAGATAGAAAAGAAAAAAAAAAATAAATTAAATAAAATAAAATTGTGGCAAGCATGCCAAGACACATGAAAGCTTTGATTAAAAATCATGGTTATTTTACAAAATATTGCTTTCTGAACTCTTCCTGAGGTAAAACATTAGTATTGTTTCTAAATCATTATGAACTTGTTTTCTTTGCATTATTTGATGTCTGAAAGCAAAGCATTGTTTTGACCATTTCTGATTTTCAGAAAATACAAAAATGTATTCCTTGGAAATTTGTAGACGTTGTCAGTAGTTTATAGAATAAAAGAACAATTTACATTTCACTCAAAAATATATCTATATAGAAAAAGATCAGACAAACTGAAAATTTTGCAGTGGTCTCTTAATTTTTGCCAGAGTTGTATGTGTGAAATTCCTGCTTGTTGGTTCCTTTTTTAGGCTGTGTGCGCACATTGCTTAATTTCATGCGTTTACGCTGCGTATTGCACTGCAGCGTAACTGCATGCGTCCTGCGTCCCCAGCACAATCTATGACGATTGTCTAGAATCCATGTGCATAATCCATCTGCACGTTGTGTTTGAGAGCGCAGCGATTTGCATGCTGAAATTTTGATCCAAATCGCTGCGCTTAAAAAGCAACATGCAATTTCTTTTGTGCGCTTTGGATGCTGATCCCACTCGGTCTATGAAATTGGCATCTATTCTGCAGACACACTACAGCCATTATGCAGTGTTTCTGCAGCGATTTGAAGCGCACATGTGCTGCCAAATCGCTGCAGAATATTTGTCACAGCAGTACGCAACGTGCGCACAGACCCTAAGTCTACCCAGAAACATAATACCTTACCAACACTTCTATGCTTTACACCTTAGCCCAATACACATACATTGCAGCAGTCGCCCATGCCTACCCGAACCATGTTAAGGCTCTGTGCACACAGTGCGTTTTTATTGCATTTTTTGTATTTAAGGGCTCATGCGCACGTAACTGCTGTTAATCTGCAGCGATATGACAGCACATGTGCGCGTCAAATCGCTGCAGAAATACTGAATAATGACTGCAGTATTTTTTTTTTTTTTTTAAACAAAAGACTTTCATGCGCTATGGCTGCTGCCCCCACCATAGACAGAGTGGGAGCTGCATCCATAGCGCACGGAATTGACATGCTGCTTTTATGAACACACGGATTTGGGTACAAATTTTAGCATCCAAATCGCTGCGTTCATAAAAGTAACGTGAGCACGTTATTGACAAGCCTCATAGATTGTGCAGAGAGCGCATCCATTTACGCTGCAGTGCAATATTCAGCGTAAATGCATGTAATTACGCAACGTGCCCACGAGCCCTTAAAGTGCAGTTATCTACTGCATGTTACGGGTATGGATCCGTGAAAGCACCCCTAGAGGTGCGAAACGGTACAGTCGTTCTCGTGCTCCCCTCCCTCCATTCCCTCATGTCTGTATCACCTGTCAGCATTGAAAAATAAAACAGTCCCAAAATACCGGAGAGTGCTGCCCGTCTTCCTTTGTTCTATGGATTTACTTGCTTAAACTGGGCAATAGCACCTCGGTAGGAGACCTGTGGACCCATCAGGATCAGAATAAAGGCTGATTGTAATCCCCGACAAGCCAAGGATATAACCAAGGAAAAATCACACTGAATAGTGTTTGGTACGGGAATTACTACACTACCTCCAATATAGGTAAGCAGTGCGGTGCACATTCTCCTTTTTTATTTTAATTCTTAGAGAAACCAAGGCTGTTTTGTTTTTATCTTAATTCTTAGGCTGCGACGGCACTTTGCGTTGTGCTACTTGCAGTTCTAAACGCACATTGTTTGACCAAAGTTGATTGATTTGACCAAAGTTGCCTTTTTCAGAAATTTAGCGCTTAAAACGCATGCGTATTTACAGCGTTTTTGATGCGTTTTCAGCGCTTTTTACCTGCTTTTCCACCTGCGTTTTGTAAATCAAGACACTGCTAAATAAAAGGTTAAACATTTAAATATATTGAAAAAAGATAAAAAAAAAAGGATTAAATACATAAGTGCAGAAATTAAAAAGAAAATAGAAATATATAATGGAATTATAGCGGTAATATAGTATTTATTAGAAAAATAGCAATAAATTTAACATTTTCTTTAATTTAATTGTCGGATTATGTGTGTGAGTAAAGCGACATATGAAATCATTAATTTAATGTGCAAAAAGCATGCGTTTTGTAAGTTCAAAACGCATGTTTTCTACACACAAAAAGCAGGTAAAACGCAGGAATTTGTAGGAAACTTGGTTTTTGCCATTTCTCATTGACTCCAATGTTAGCAAAACGCACCCAAAATGGCAAAAACAATTGACATGCTGCTTCTTTGAACGCATGGTTTTTGCCACAAAATATGCAAATTAAACGCAGTGTTTAGAAACGCAAAGTGCGGTCTAGAAATCCCAATTTTCCATAGACTTTGCTGTGAAATCAAAACGCATGCCTTTTGGCATGAAAAAGGTGCTTCTCAAAACGCACCTAAAAAGCACCCAAAACGCAGGTAGAAACGCAAAGTGCGGTCGCAGCCTTAGAGAGTTTTTCCCACCCTAGAATACAAAGAAAAAAGCATGAGAAAAAAAAAAAAAAAAAAAAAAAAAAAAAAAACACACAACCACCAGCTCTTGCACTACTTTTTGCAAGAACCGCGAAAGTGACCTCTCAAGCTACTTTTTGTGAGAACCGCCGTGGGCAGTGACCTGCGATGAACTCGTGGCGTCACCGCTTGGTACAGACCACGGTGGGACACACACACACACACACACACACACACACACACACACACACACACTAGTGTTTGAGCCACATGCTGTGACCTCATGAGGTCATTCCAGGTCACTCCCTGCCTTGGTTCTCACACAGCACAGTGTGTGAGCCAGCAGTAGCTGCTGTCTCATCCAATGGGGAACGTTTTTTTCTTTATGGGCTGGGGCAGTGAGTCCGTGCACATCATAGCCGTGGGACCTCCATATGGATTACAGCAGACTGGATTGGTATATGGCAGGGAAACAAATTGGTGAATGAGTACGGTACGTCTAATTTTCTCTTCTCTCTGTCATGTCTTTCAGGTTCTATTTCAGGGAAAGTCATGTCATAGGTCCTCCATATGAATCACTGCAGATTTTTATTGCTAACATTTTAAATAAAGTGTTAAACGAGTCGTGTATATGGGAAGGAAGGGGAGGCGTATTTTCCAAATATAAATTTTATTTCTATTTCCAACTACTGGATTATTAATGGTCTCTGATCAATGCCCACCCATTCCTAATATCAGAGCTGGGAACTGTCAGCTAGCATCAACCCCATATATTACCCTTTTACCACCACATTGGCAAGAGCAGCGTACAACACTAGAATTGGTGCATCTTATGGATGCTCCATTATTGGGGCAGCCAAAGGCTGCTATTTGTAGGCTGGAACGGGCCAAATAACCATGGCACTTCCCACTCTAATAATGTCAACCCCCAGTTGTCTGCTGTCCCTTGGCGCTTTTTGGGAGAAACATAAATAAATAAATAAATAAATAAATAAATAAATAAATAAAACACACACACACACACACACGATCCCCTTTATTTTACAATACCAGACATGGTACAGCTGACAGCTGGGGGTTGCAGCCTGCAGCTGGTGCTGTACCCGTGCTGGTTCTGAAAATTAGGGGGAACCCTCACGTAATTTTTTTTCCTAAAGTGATTTATTAACTCTGCTAAACAACTGTACAAGCTCTCTATCCATCTATCTGGTAGTTATTTATCATCTTTCTGGCTTTGCACATCAAATAAAACGAGACAAATAATTCAATTCAGCATAAATTTTTCCAGTATACAAACAGGCAATTTTTTTAATCTGTGAGCCATCTGTTATTACACATCAAATACAGTTGGCACACCCATAGACTTTAATAAGCGAGTCATATCCGACATCCAGAAGAGACTAGTACAGTGCCTACAAGTAGTATTCAACCCCCTGCAGATTTAGCAGGTTTACACATTCGGAATTAACTTGGCATTGTGACATTTGGACTGTAGATCATCCTGGAAGTGTGAAATGCACTGCAGCAAAAAAGAATGTTATTTCTTTTTTTATTTTTTTTTTTAAATTGTGAAAAGTTTATTCAGAGGGTCATTTATTATTCAACCCCTCAAACCACCAGAATTCTGTTTGGTTCCCCTAAAGTATTAAGAAGTATTTCAGGCACAAAGAACAATGAGCTTCACATGTTTGGATTAATTAGCTCTTTTTCCAGCCTTTTCTGACTAATTAAGACCCTCCCCAAACTTGTGAACAGCACTCATACTTGGTCAACATGGGAAAGAAAGCATTCCAAGGCCATCAGAGACAAGTTCGTGGAGGGTCACAAGGCTGGCAAGGGGTACAAAACCCTTTCCAAGGAGCTGGGCCTACCTGTCTCCACTGTTGGGAGCATCATCCAGAAGTGGAAGGCTTATGGAACTACTGTTAGCCTTCCACGGCCTGGACAGCCTTTGAAAGTTTCCGCCCGTGCCGAGGACAGGCTTGTCCGAAGAGTCAAGGCTAACCCAAGGACAACAAGGAAGGAGCTCCGGGAAGATCTCATGGCAGTGGGGACATTGGTTTCAGTCAATACCATAAGTAACGTACTCCACCGCAATGGTCTCCGTTCCAGACGAGCCCGTAAGGTACCTTTCAAAGCGTCATGTCAAGGCTCGTCTACAGTTTGCTCATGATCACTTGGAGGACTCTGAGACAGACTGGTTCAAGGTTCTCTGGTCTGATGAGACCAAGATCGAGATCTTTGGTGCCAACCACACACGTGACGTTTGGAGACTGGATGGCACTGCATACGACCCCAAGAATACCATCCCTACAGTTAAGCATGGTGGTGGCAGCATCATGCTGTGGGGCTGTTTCTCAGCCAAGGGGCCTGGCCATCTGGTCCGCATCTATGGGAAGATGGATAGCACGGCCTACCTGGAGATTTTGGCCAAGAACCTCCGCTCCTCCATCTAGGATCTTAAGATGGGTCGTCATTTCATCTTCCAACAAGACAAGGACCCAAAGCACACAGCCAAGAAAGCCTGGTTCAAGAGGGAAAAAATCAAGGTGTTGCAGTGGCCTAGTCAGTCTCCTGACCTTAACCCAATTGAAAACTTGTGGAAGGAGCTCAAGATTAAAGTCCACATGAGACACCCAAAGAACCTAGATAACTTGGAGAAGATCTGCATGGAGGAGTGGGCCAAGATAACTCCAGAGACCTGTGCCGGCCTGATCAGGGCTTATAAAAGACGATTATTAGCTGTAATTGCAAACAAGGGTTATTCCACAAAATATTAAACCTAGGGGTTGAATAATAATTGACCCACACTTTTATGTTGAAAATTTAACTGAGCAACATAACTTGTTGGTTTGTAAGATTTATGCATCTGTTAATAAATCCTGCTCTTGTTTGAACTTTGTAGGCTCTAACTTATTTTCATCTTATCAAACCTGCTAAATCTGCAGGGGGTTGAATACTACTTGTAGGCACTATACATGCACATTCTTTCAGTCCATATAAAAACCAATGAAGTAACGAAGAACTTGCTTCACCTCTCATAGGTGCTCAGGAGAAAAATAGACTATCATTGGAGGTTAACTCCGGCACACTACCAATTTCCCATAAGCCAAAAATGAAGAATACAATGGTTGGATGTCAAAATCCTTTTCTCTTATTTTATTAGTGCCAAAATGTGAAAAAAAGTGCTGTACAATTGTCCGCCAGGAATCGACGTTTCGGCTAGCAAGCCTTCATCAGGTCGGACAGGCTTGACTTATAATGAGATGGCAACCTGGTACAAATGCAGGGTAGCTGCAAGAATATAGAGCCCTCCGTTTGGAGATAGCTTGTGTCAAAGCCGTGAGAGCCCTGGGAAATGTCAGTATGTGGGATCCTAAGAGGTTAGTGGATCATGACCAGGGAGGTCTGAAGCAGAGAACATGAGACCTATCTCGGTGGTCAGCTGTACCTCTTGGGGGTCTCAGTATACTAGGCCAAGGTGGCGACCATATGTATCCCAGGGGGATAGCAGCTCCTGCAGTGTGATGTCAATATCTATTAGCTCTGGTAGTATAGCCTAGAGAAGGATCACTGCGGCTCAAAGTATATCAGTCATTGGCTTATACGGAAGAAGAGCAGTTCCCGTGGTATGGAACAGAGGTCCCAGGCTCATGTATAGGAGTCAGGATGGTGTGCCTGATTGGAAATCTAGTGAGGGATATGGCCTGGAGGGAAGTCCGTTGGCCCTGGAGAGAGTCAAAGGTAGCTGGCATGAGCCTGTGGTGCCGCAGAGTTGAATCGCACGTCCTGGCCATATCCCTCAGAGTCACTAGCTGTAGGCAACAGTCAGGCATATCACCCTGATTACTAGGATGAATTCTGGACTCTGACTCCACACTACAGGAGCGGTCCGTTCTATGTAACCCCTACAAGAGTACCTTATTCAACAAATCACTACCAGAGCTAATAGATATTGACATCACACTGCAGGAGCTGCTATCCCCCTGGGATACATATGGTCGCCACCTTGGCCTAGTATACTGAGACCCCCAAGAGGTACAGCTGACCACCGAGATAGGTCTCATGTTCTCTGCTTCAGACCTCCCTGGTCATGATCCACTAACCTCTTAGGATCCCACATACTGACATTTCCCAGGGCTCTCACGGCTTTGACACAAGCTATCTCCAAACGGAGGGCTCTATATTCTTGCAGCTACCCTGCATTTGTACCGGGTTGCCATCTCATTATAAGTCAAGCCTGTCCGACCTGATGAAGGCTTGCTAGCCGAAACGTCGATTCCTGGCGGACAATTGTACAGCACTTTTTTTCACATTTTTGCACTAATAAAATAAGAGAAAAGGATTTTGACATCCAACCATTGTATTCTTCATTTTTGGCTTATGGGAAATTGGTAGTGTGCCGGAGTTAACCTCCAATCATATAAAAACCAAAACCCTCATCTGAACAGCTTAATTGAATAATACTAGTACGAGTGCTGTCGGTATGAGATATAAAAAAATAAAATGTTAAAATTTAACAAAAAAAAACCCCACTCTAACCAAAAAATAGTTTACGTGAACGTACCTTAAACAAAAAACCCAAACCACCATGATTTTGAGAGATATATATACATATTATTGTAAAGGCAGTGCCGTACTGGCACTAGGATGCTGAATCCAGGCTATTTTAATGAGAACATCATTACTGTTGTGGTAATGCGCATGTGCATGCAACAGCAGCAATGGCGGCGTGACAATTAAATAAAAGGGGTCACGCCATAGAGGACGCAGGAGGAGGATTTTACAGTAAGGTCCAAACCACATAGGCACCCCACCGATGCACACACCAATCAAAAGGTGCAGTGCTTTTCTGTAACTTTGATTATAAATATTTTAGCAACCAAGCATCCAATCTTTTATCAAAAGCTATGCGTGGATTCAGCATCCTACTGCCAGTATGGCACTGCCTTTACTTTATCTAGCAAAATCGTGGCTGTTAGTTCCCTTTAAAACTGCAATTTTCTTCACAAGCTTGATACAATTCTTCTTGCCCAAGAGTCTTCTACTAAAAAACAACATCTTCTTTCAACACCATGTGGTTACCATATTTCATTAGAGCTCTTACCCAAAGCAAATTAGGAAGTAAAAATTCCCTTTCCACATTCATTAGGTGATTTTACAACACTAAGTTCACCCTATTTGTAACTTTAAAAATTCTTGTTACCATAGAAAATAAAAATGCACCAATTTCATCAGAATGCTAAGTTTGGTGCAACTCATTAGGCACATGAGACACAGTCATCTTCCTGACAGCCGATATCCCCAAATGTCTTTCATGGGAAAACCCCTTTATGTATAGGTGAGATGATAAAGGCTAGAAGTCTGCTGGGACCCTGCCAATCACTAGAACAGTAGTTACGATCCCCCATGCCTAATCAGATTTGAATAGTGTGGCAGGGCTAGAGTCAGTACCCGGGCAAATGCCAGGTCGGTCCCTGACAGATGTGGGGCACACTTGCCATCGGCAGAGGTGGTGATCTATTCTGCGGCCCTCGGGCCAATTTCCGGGGACCGCGATGACCGGGTGGCAGCCACACTTTGTTGGCTGCTGGGCCTTTAAACCCACACTTGCATGCTGTGATCACTGTGTGCACTGAAGTTTCTTGGGCGGAGCTAGAGCTCGATGCGCTCCCGTCCCACTGACGAAGAGAGGAGCAGCAACGACAACCAGTGGGACTACTAGTGGTCAGACATTTATCTTTCATGGCAAAACCACTTTAGGCTGTGTACCCACAATACCTTTTTGACACTGGGTATTTTCACTGCGTCAAAAACGCAGCGCCTTAGCCAACGTTCCTATGATGAACATTTAGCATCGGAAGACGGAGAGATTAGTATAAAACTGGGAATTTTATTAAATCCATTAAAAACAGGATGCAACACGCAAAAGGAGCATGGGGACACACAGTGAAAAACACGAGACTTATCCTACGCGTTTCAACCTTACGGTCTTAGTCATGGATCCATGACTAAGACCGTAAGGTTGAAACGCGTAGGATAAGTCGTGTTTTTCACTGTGTGTCCCCATGCTCCTTTTGCGTGTTGCATCCTGTTTTTAATGGTTTTAATAAAATTCCCAGTTTTATACTAATCTCTCAGTCTTCCGATGCTGGATATTTTTTTCTCTCCATGACTGTGTCTTTCCGCCCGGGCCAGGGCGTTCCGTGCATCGGTGGTGGATCTAGAGTGAAGAGGGGTGAGCTGAATACATTTATTTTTCTATGATGAACATTTGGCGACTTTTTGATACTGCAGAATTTCTGCATCTATTTACAGCCAGCTAGTTGTATTTTTTCATTGCCTCAATCATAAGTTTTTATCGTGGTTTTTTGGCACTACGTTTTTTTCTCTCGTTGGTTTGTCATGCTTTGACTAAAGCCGCTTTTTTGTGATACTTTCTAGTGTTAGGCTAGTTTCACACTTGCGTTGAACGGTATCCGTTGCATTGCGTTGTGTGATGGATGCAACGGATGTGTTGCATATAGTGGCACAACGAATGCAACAAAAAACGGAATCAGTTTTGATTTTTTTTACAGTTTTACTGGCGGCAGACTATTGTGAACGATCAGCTGATCGCTCCCAATAGCCGGGTGATCAGCTGATCGCTCCCTGCAGGGTACCCTAAGGGTACTTTCACACTTGCGTTGTTTTCCTTCCGTCACAATCCGCCCTTTTGGAAAACAGCGGAATCCGTTAACGGATTCCGCTGTTCCCCATAGACTTGTATGGTTGACGGATTGTGCCAAAAGGACCTGTGTTGCTTCCGCTGGGCGACGCTCCGTTGCTTCCGCCCAGCGGGAGGAACGCAGCATGTAACTTTTTTTGAGTAGCGGAATCCTTAGGATTTCACTGCGCATGCTCTCTCTGGCTCCCTGCACCCGTAACCAAGGTAAATATCGGGTAACCACGCAAAGTGCTTTGCCCGATATTTACCCTGGCCACGTGTTCAGGGAGACCGACACTTCTCCGCTCAGCTCCGCCCCCTCCCGCACTCCACTTCGCATGTGTATATATGCACACACACACACTCACCTGTCCTCAGCGCCATGGCCCCGCTCAGCTCCGCCCCCCGCACACATTCTCGGTGGCCGAGCGATCAGCTGATCACCCGGCGGCCGGCTGCAGGGAGCGATCAGCTGATCACCCAGCGGCCGGCTGAAGGGAGCGATCAGCTGATCACCCAGCGGGTGACCGACACTCAGCATAAACTTACCTGCAGCGCTTGTTTCAAATCCAAAATGTCAATTTCTCTTGCAAGTACACTGAGTTATATGTGAGATTTTGCCCATAGAATTGCATTAGATGCTGAAAATCCACAAGGAAAAAAAAAACCCACATGCAATCTTCACATGACAATATCAATAAAGTTCTGTTAAAGTGAAATACCAGGAAGTATCAAAAATAAAAATACATTAGCTCTCTCTCCAGAAGTGGCTGGCATTCAGAGGCACCGTCACAGTGAACACAGGTACGTGCTGCACTGCTGGTCATGTTGAATTCAGTAGCATGTTAGTTTGCCCCTGTGGGTGTCCTAACATGCTAAGAGGGCAGACTAGTCGGGGATCTAACGCCCTTGGGACTAGTCCCTGTGCTCATTACCAGAACATCAAAGATCTTTAGAAATACTTTTTCTAAAGATCTCTATCTATGCTGGTGTATACAGGGCCAGTTAGGCAGGGATTAGCAATATGCACCCAGGACTGCTCGTGGTTCTGGGTGCATATTGCACCTGACAGGTTCCCTTTAATAGCGGTGTTTTGATTCTTAGGGCCGCTCAGGTCTGTCTTTGTGTCACGTGACTTCTATGTTGACTTGCCGGATCACCCTGGGGTCTATGCGTTAGTTGGAAGTTGCTTTTACAATGTCGGCCTACAGAGCACCAATATAGGCCCCATAGACTTACATTGTAAGGCCAAATTCACATGTGCAGTATTTTACGTCAGTATTTGAAAGACAAAACCAGGAGTGGTAAAACCACTTCTGCATTTTTTTTTTTTTACCTACTCCTGGTTTTTGCTTCCAAATACTGAAGTAAAATACTGAACGTATGAATGTGGCCTAAGAACGACTTTCAAGTTAAAATACAGCACCTATTTCTATTTAGACAGAAATCTACTAATCAGTGATAAGGTAGTGATAGTCTCCTACTGCTAAAATAATTAATTTATTTAAACTGCAACAAACAGCTTGTAAGTGAAATCATTGGAATCAAGGTCTGTCTGTACATTATGCTGCTCTCAGATGAGGTGGCAAAAACCTGGTGACAGATTCATTTTAAGTTCACACTGAGAACATACATGCTGCCGATTTTAAAGTACAAATTATAGGTAGTAGAAATTCAGCTCCAAAAATAGTTTAAAAACTAAATATTTGCAGATTCTTAAAAATAAATTTACAAGTCCACCTTGAAACCAAACTGCTGCACATGTACAGTGATGGCCTATGGCTACGCATTTCAGGTGCGGAAAAACAAGCTAGTCTGAAAGAAATGCACATCCATATAAAGACTAATAGCTGATAGTCCTACTGAATAGACTGTTAGAATTTGTATTGTGGCAAGAAAAAAAGCAGCCAAGTAAAGAAAAACGAGTGGCTATCATTACTTTGAAAAATTAATGTCAGTCAGTCCGAAAAATTGGGAAAACTTTGAAAGTGTCCCCAAGTGCAGTGGCAAAAACCAGCAAACACTAAAAAGAAACTGGCTCACATGAGGACCGCCCCGGGAAAGGAAGACCAAGAGTCCCCTCTGCTGCGGAGGATAAGTTTATCCGAGTCACCAGCCTCAGAAATCGCAGTTTAATAGCAGCTCAGATTAGAGACAAGGTCAATGCCACACAGAGTTCTAGCAGCAGACACATCTCCAGAATAACTGTTAAGAGGTGACTTTGTGCAGCAGGCCTTCATGGTAAAATAGCTGCTAGGAAACCACTGCTAAGGACAGGCAACAAGCAGAAGAGACTTGTTTGGGCTAAAGAACACAAGGAATGAACATTAGACAAGTGGAAATCTGTGATTTGGTCTGAGGAGTCCAAATTTGAGATCTTTGGATCCAACCACCGTGTTTTTGTGCGACACAAAAAGGTGAACGGATGGACTCTACATGCCAGGTTCCCACTGTGAAACATGGAGGAGAAGGTGTGATGGTGTGGGGGTGCTTTGCTGGTGACACTGTTGGGGATTTATTCAAAATTTAAGGCATACAGAACCAGCATGGCTACCACAGCATCTTGCAGCGGCATGCTATTCCATCCGGTTTGCGTTTAGTTGGACCCTCATTTATTTTTCAACAGGAAACTGACCCCAAACACACCTCCAGGCTGTGTTAGGCTAGGGACACACTTTGCGTTTTTACCTGCGTTTTAGGAGCTTTTTAGGTCCGTTTTGGGAAGCACCTTTTTCATGCCAAAAGGCATGCGTTTTGATTTACCAGCAAAGTCTATGGAAAAAGTGGATTTTCCGACCCCACTTTGCGTTTCTAAACGCTGCGTTTAATTTGCATAATATGTGGCAAAAAGCATGCGTTCAAAGAAGCATCATGTCAGTTATTTTTGCCATTTTAGGTGTGTTTTGCTAACATTGAAATCAATGAGAAATGGCAAAAACAAAGATTCCTTCAAATTTCAGCGTTTTACCTCCTTTTTCAGTGCAGAAAACATGCGTTTTGGACTTCAAAAACGCATGTTTTTTGGACATCAAAATAATGAATTCATATGTCCCTTTACACACACACACACACACACTTTAAATTAAGGAAATTAATACTTTGCTATTTTTACATAAAATATATTACCGCAATAATTTAATGAATAAAATGATTTATTCTAGAAATATAGATTTGATTCTTTTCTTTCCATTTTTTTCAACGAATTTGACTATTTAAAACTTTATTAAGCTGTGTCTTTGTTAAAAACGCAACTATCAGAATGCAGGTGAAAACACAGGTAAAAAGCGCTGAAAACGCATCAAATACGCGGGAAAAAAACGCATGCGTTTTCAGCGCTAAATTTCTGAAAAAGGCAACTTTTGTCAAATGAATTAAGCCCAAAATGTGCGTTCTAAACTGCAAGTAGGTGAACGCAAAGTGGGTCCCTAGCCTTAGGGCTATTTGACTAAGAAGGAGAGTAATGGGGTGCTACGCCAGATGACCTGGCCTAAACAGTCACCAGACCTGAACCAAAGCGAGATGGTTTGGGGTGAGCTGGACCGCAGAGTTAAGGCAAAAGGGCCAACAAGTGCTAAGCATCTCTGGGAACTCCTTCAAGACTGTTGGAAGACCATTTCCGGTGACTACCTCTTGAAGCTCATCAAGAGAATGCCAAGAGTGTGCAAAGCAGTAATCAAAGCAAAAGGTGGCTACTTTGAAGAACCTGGAATATAAGACATATTTTCAGTTGTTTCACACTTTTTTGTTAAGTATTTCATTCCACATGTTTGAATTCATAGTTTTGATGCCTTCAATGTGAATCTACAATTTTCAGTCATGAAAATAAAGAAAACTCTTTGAAAGAGGTGTGTCCAACCTTTTGGCCTGTACTGTACATGCGGGCTGTGATACAGAATGTTTAGTAATGAGACATGAGCTCTTTCCACAGGTTTAAGCCATGCAGATTACAAGTTCCCCGGTGGTAGATCCAGAAGGCTTCATAAGTGAGAAGACGTCTCATGTGATCACCACCGCGGGTTCATCTTAACCCTTTCTATGCCAGATACCTGTAATAATGTGGATCGTTTGTGATGTATAAGAAAACATTTAGCTGCACATGAAATAGATCTGCTGGAATTAGTGGTGCTACTAATATCTGAAATATGTTCCGATATGCGCACTTTTAGTTTCCCCAGATGTACAACCCACAGATAATTTTTCACAAATGGTGAACATGATGGTATATACATTATCTGTATTATAATTAATATAGCTTTTCATTTTGTGTTCTATGCTTCTGTCATAATTAAAGGGAACCTGTCAGGTAATTTATGTGTTCTAACCTAGTAGCAGGGTGATGTGTGGTCTAGAAATCCCTTCCTACCCATCCCTGTGTTGTAATAGTGTGTAATATGAATGTATAAAAATGTTTTATTACTTACGTGTTCCCCATGTAAATGATCAGAGGCTCTAGCCCCATGGGTGTCGCATCACCCTGTGGGCGTCTGCACACTTTCCGTGGTATCACGCCCCTGAGGGCGTGATACCATGGATTTACATGAGCGATGTCCCCGTTGCTCCTTGAGATCCCGCGCGTGAGCACTTACCATTCCCGCAGACTTGTTATCTGGGTGCTTGCTTCTCGGCTTCAGACGCGCTCCGCTCATGCTCAGAAACCTCCTGTGGTTCCGGTCATGCGCAGTGCTTGTCTGAAGGAGCAAGCATCCGGATAACAAAGCTGCGGGAATGGAAAGCGCGCACACGTGGGATCTCAAGGAGCGACAGGGAAGTCACTCATGTAAATCCAAAGTATCACGCCCACAGAGGGCGATACCACGGAAAACATGCAAACGCCCACAGGGCGACGCGACGCCTATGAGGCTAGAGCCCCTACTCATTTACATAGGGAACATTTAAGTAATAAAACAAACATTTTTATACATTCACATTACAACACAGGTATGGGTAGGAAGGGGTTACTAGGCCACACATCAAACTGCTACTAAGTTAGAACACAAATTACCTGACAGATTCCTTTTAATGATTTGGTGACTAATGAATGTTCTGCAAAGTTTGGAACCACATTTATAAACCCCTTAATAATCAAGTGTCACCAGTATGTGTAAATGAAAAATAAAAACAAACAAAAAAAACACACCACTTGGTGAAACAATACTTCCAGATGTGGGGGCGGCTCTTAGCTACAACTTCAATAAGAAAAACAAAAGGAGCGCACCCACATATTAATATAATTAGGGTATCAAGGGGGTGCTATCTGGTGCGGTAAATTATGATGAGAAAAAGGAGAAGAAGGCAACCGCACATGAATCAAATGCACACCGATAGTATAAAATATATAAATTTGCCTTTATTGTATATCAATATTTAAAACCATTTAAAACCAGAGATACAAAAGTGAACATGCAAACAAGAGGTGAGGTCGGTTCACCCTGGGCAACTAATAAAAATAACAGCATTACATAGGAGATGGTAAAGATAAATACATAAATAACCAAAATTTAGATGCTGTAAATGATGCCAAATAGAAATGCTGAAATGTACCCAATGTTTGATCTGGACCCACACAAGCAGCAACAACGTCTCTTAGATGAACGTCTGTAACATATCCCTATAAGATATACAGTCATAAAGAGGGAAAGGGTTACCTACAAATGCATTGGATATAACGATTATATAGAAGGACAATCACAGGACATAAGAATAAGTTCCTGATCTTAAATATCCTAAGCATGTACATAAACAATGGACGTTTGAGCACATATCCATTAACAATACAGAACCTCCCAGGGGGTTTGTTAATAGTGCATGCTGCAGCTAAAGTCTAATGCACAGGAAAAAAAAAAAAAAAAAAAGCCGGTTAAACCGATAAGTGCATGTGATCTGATAGTCAGGAGAGACCAGACCAGTAATGGGGAGTCAAACATGAATATAAAGCGGCAATATACCCAGGGTTAGCAGGCCAACGCGTGTCGCCGCCTGAGCGGCTTCCTCAGGGCAAGTAATGCTGTTTTTATACTATCGGTGTGCATTTGATTCATGTGCGGTTGCCTTCTCCTTTTTCTCTTAGCTACAACTTGACATCACTGATTTAAATATTGATAAGGATTCATCTTCATAAAATAAAGGTAAATACTTAATAATAATAATAAGAATTGTGGACTACTGTATATTGTACTGATAAAATAGGTTTTGTTTGGTTGGTGTTCTGCCCAATATTTCCAGTATTATTTTTTTACCAGATCATCCCTCCTCTCTCTTTTTAACAATGTTATCAGCTTTGGATAGAATCAATTTGGGTATGGTAATCTCTATCACTTAGTCTTTTATATGTATTGGATAGTTCCTTTAAATTCTGCTCGTGACTGCAGTTTCTCTTTATTCTTGTGGATTGCTGAGATGTTTAGGATGACTGCTGCGAGCGGGTATCACCTTTTAGGGGGTTCATACAAGTTGTGGTAGAAAATTTCCCCAGGTATGCCATTCAATTGTAGATCAGAAAGAAAAAAAAAAAAATGTGCGTCGGGTAACAAACTGTAGAGATTACATTAATTACTATTTAACCCTAGAACGCATACCTGGGGCCTCGCAGGCCTGCTAGGTTACTTGTTTTCTATAGTTGCGCATTCTAGGGTTAAATATTCCATAAAAGGTGGCAGATTCAGACTTCAGGACTCCCGCAAACCTCTCCCAAATAGAGGAGATAATCAATGAATCTGCCATACCAGACTAGGTGGGCAGAAAAAGGAATTTGATGTTGAATACAAAAAAAAACAAAAACAAACAAAAAACAGCATTTTCCATATTACCATCAGCAAATTAGCTAGGGACAGGGAATATCTGGCCTCCATAAAAACACCTTAAGGCCCCCTTCACACGTCAGTGATTCTGGTACTTATGTGCTTTTTTTCTTATACGTACCAGAATCACTGACATATGCAGACCCATTATAATCAATGGGTCTGCTCACACCAGTGATTTTTCACTGAACGTGTCTCCGTGCAGCGTACACCCGTGTCCGTGATTCTGCACGGAGACAAGTCAGTTTTTTTCTGGCATCACTGATGACCCACGGACCACACTATGGTGTGATCCGTGAAACACGTACCAGAAAATCACGGACATATTAAATATTTTCAACTTACCTTGCCTGCGATTCGCTCTGCAGCCTCCACTCTCGGCAGCTCCTGCCCAGCTCATGAATATTCATGAGAGCAGGAATAGCCGACCCGGAAGTAGCTGCTGAGAGCGGTGAGCGGATGCTGCAGAGCTGAGGCGTTCAGCACCATGGACAGCAGGAGCGAAGACAGGTGAGTAATGTCCATATGCAATCACGGATCGCACATGGACAATCCACGTGTGCCGTGAATCACGACATACGGAGGGACATGTGCGTGTTTTACACATCAGTGAAGAACATCAGTGTTTTTCACTGACGTGTGAAACGGGCCTAACTATGTAGATAAAACTGATGGTCAAAACAGAAATAAATAAAAAAAATAATCTATGTCATTAAGAATTCCGTAATTTGGATAATATAACTGCAAGTCAGAGGAATAATTGCTGGTGAGATAAGTGGAAATCTAATGCTTTAATTGCAACACAGTGCGGTATTGAAGTACAGAGTAAGATAACGTCACAGGAAAGCCAAACATTATTTATCCATTGTGAAAAATGTTCCAAAACATCTCTCGAATCTATCAAGAAACCTGGGCTTCTTTGAGAGAGTAGCTGCAGTAAAGAATCTAACCACTCGCAAAGTCTTCCTGTAATGGAGCCAATGACTGACACAATGGATTGCACTGGGGCGGATTTGTATATTTTCGGCAGTGCATGTAGGAGAAAGTATTATAGAAAGGTCAGCTAACAAAAATTCCATGTGACTCTTGGAACTCGTAACGCAAAACCCTCATGCACTATCCGACTGAGAGGTGTTTGAAATTTAGTAGTAGGGTTATCTCTCAGTTTAATATATGTCAAACCCAGGGGCGGACATATCGTTGGTGCAGCCGCACACAGGCCCCGAGAGGCGAGGGGACTGATTTCTACCAGTAAACCATGTGCGCATTAGAAAATCGAATTTTCTTAAGAAAATTCCGGGTCTCTGCAAGAATTCCGCACCCGCGGCCGAAATCCGCATGCAAATTGCACATGCAGTTTTACCGCTAGATGTTGCGGAATTTCTGCAGGTTGGTCCCTGCGGGTTTTTACCAATAATGAATGGTAAAACCGCAGGAACCTGAAGAAAAGAAGTGACATGGACATTAATTCCGCAGTGGAAATTCCGATGGACAGGGCAGATCAAAGTGCACCTGTGCAGGACCTCAATGCCGGCTAGTGTGCATGACGTAGACGCATCACGCACACGAGCCTCAGAAGGAGGAGGATGGCGATCATGGCAGATAGGAAGTGCCAGGCCGGAGAGCAGCGACACCCATCAGACAGAACCGCCCCCTAGATGAGTTATAATAAAAGCTTTTTTAGGTTCTACACAGAGGCCTGGGCTCTTATATACACAGTATTCTGGGATGCTGTATAAGAGCTCAGTGGTGGTGGCTGTAGCTTAGAGTTGCCAGATCTGGTGACAGGTTTCCTTTAAGATCATCAATACTGTAGAATGCCAACCTTGATGATTTGTAAAACACAAAAAAAAAAAAAAAAACAACCCACAACAGCCCCCACAATTCAAAAAACATAGATGAAACAACTGTTCCCAGACAAGTGCTTCACAAAATACGCGGGATGGGGGGGGGTGTCGGTGTTTCTTGCTCTATCCCTCCCCCCCCCCCCATTTCAATAAAAAAAAATAAAAAAAAAAAAAAAAAAAAAAAAAGTGATATCCTGCATAAAAGTAAATCTAATGTATAAAGCTGAAAATATATATATATATCCGGGATTGGCATCTGCACCGTCGCAGCTACAGCCACAAAATTACACACACAATCACGAAATTTTGCAGAGACACCTCATGTGACCCAGGGAACGACGTAGACTGCGTTTTGACAGGAAAATTTAACCCCGCGCTTTACAGTTACTCTCCAAAAAACATGCCTCCATTAAAGTAAATGGAGCCTGGAACTACAGGTTATTAGTAGGAGCTGTGATAGGTTGCTATAGAAATAAAAGACATTCATAGTATAAGAAGCTTATATGTGAGGTAATAAGATGTCGGTGGGCAGACGGATGGAAAGGGGCAGACGGATGGAAAGGGGCAGACGGATGGAAAGGGGCAGACGGATGGAAAGGGGCAGACGGATGGAAAGGGGCAGACGGATGGAAAGGGGCAGACGGATGGAAAGGGGCAGACGGATGGAAAGGGGCAGACGGATGGAAAGGGGCAGACGGATGGAAAGGGGCAGACGGATGGAAAGGGGCAGACGGATGGAAAGGGGCAGACGGATGGAAAGGGGCAGACGGATGGAAAGGGGCAGACGGATGGAAAGGGGCAGACGGATGGAAAGGGGCAGACGGATGGAAAGGGGCAGACGGATGGAAAGGGGCAGACGGATGGAAAGGGGCAGACGGATGGAAAGGGGCAGACGGATGGAAAGGGGCAGACGGATGGAAAGGGGCAGACGGATGGAAAGGGGCAGACGGAGCACATTACTTGGCCAATTTAGTTAAATCTGTGTGGAATATCTGTGGTGTTGAAATATATGTTGTGAAATGCTTCTATTAGCTTAGTTTTTGCCTTTTAATAATTAAATTTCTATCTATATTTGTTTTGTGGTTTTTGTGTGCAGAATAAAGTTTTGTTAATACATTCTATTTTGTTAACAACAGTGAATGCGGGCGAAGCCGGGTAGTACAGCTAATAAATAAAAATAAATAAGTAGAATGAAATCGCATGCACATTCATATTGCTGGTACTGTCAAATACTGCATTTTTTTTGCATGGCAAAAATGTAATGAGTGGACAATTCCTTAGGAAAAGTTAGAAACTCCCCAAAGAAAGAGCATATCCTAAGGCTATGTCCGCAGGCTGCAGTTTATATGTTAACCTATTGCGGAAATCTTCAAAAAGGAACCTCAAGACGCCAGCATCTAAAAGACTTGTGTGCGCGTACCCCTTAGGCCATGTGTGCACGTTGCGTCCAGTAACTTGCAGAAATGAACACATCCTCTGACAGAATTTGTCTTTGTCAAATTTGGTTTTGACCACAAAAACGCAGGAAATACGCATCAGTTTTTCTAGCGTTTTTATCGCGTTTTACATGCATTTTCTGTGCTTAAAGACAGATGCGTTTTCAATACAAATACACTACTAAATAAAGTTTAAAAATTCAAACACAATGAAACAAAAAAAAATATGGAAAAAAAAATTTCATGGTTTAAAAACACACAAAATAGCTAATTTTAGTTAAAATATTATTGCGATTTAATATTTATGTGTAAAATAACGTTAAATTATAGTTTGACTTTTTTTTTTATAGTCGGGCTAGATATGTGTGTGAAAGGAGACGTCAAGACCTCACTATAATGTCAAAAACGCATGCGTTCTGCACCAAAACAGAATGTAAAGAGCTAGAAATTTGATTAAGGATGCGTTTTGATCATTATCATTGACTTCAATGTTAGCAAAACTCTGCCAAAATGGCAAACAATTGACATGCTGCTTCTTCAAACGCAGAGATTTTGACAAATTTTAAGCAACTATAACGTTGCGTTTTTAACAGCATTGTGCGCACAAGAAAGCCCTATTTCCCATAGACTTTGCTTGGAAAACAAAACGCATGCAATTTTGCATTAAAACGCTGCAGTTCAAAACGCTGCGAAAACGCATGAAAAAAAATGCAAAATGCGCACACAGCCTTAAACACAGTGGCGTTTTGCTGATGGCAGCAGACCACGCTGGTGCTATGGGGCCTGTGAATGGACGAGCCCCAGTGCCGGCACCACCCCTGCCCCCCATCCTGGATGCCGACACAGTTGAAAGCAATGATGAAAGAGGGAAACCTCCATTGAAGCTCCCTCCTCCATCATTCTACCTCAGCATCTGAAGCTGCGATGACGTCACGTATTCCCATCTCCAAGATCCTATACTAATATGTAATAATAATAAATAATCATAATAATAATATTAATGATATTAACAAATACCTCCAATTAGAAATGTAGTATAGTTTTATCATCAATGTCACTTACCTCATGTTGAGGGCATTGCAGGACCTTGAGTATCCATGGTTAGGACCACACAGTCACAGTTAGCTGCTAGTGGTCATAACCATGAATACCTAAGGTCCTGCAATGCCCTAAACATGAGGTAAGTGACATAGTAAATGACAAGAACTATACTACATTTCTAATTGAAGGCATTTGCTATTATTATTACATATATTTGGATAGGATCTTGACAATGGGAATACCCCTTTAAGGCATGTCTGCTGTGCTGAGATGAGAGGAGCTACAGAACGCCCACTATGGAGACCGGAGCCATGACAGAAGGGGATTATTTTATGTTTTTTAAATCAATAATTACACTGGTGGCAACAATACTATATGGAGAACTATGGTGTGTGCATTATTCTATATTGAGGATTATGAGGAGTGCATTATACAATATGAAGGACTATGATGTGTGCATTATTCTATATGGAGGGCTATGGTTGAACCTATTATACTATATGGAAGGCTATGTGGGGGCCAGTATAATATCTGGAGGGTTATGAAGGAGCCTTTATACATTATGGAGGGCTATTTGAGGGCCATTAAACTGTATACAAGCAATTATACAGTGTGAAGTCCATCATACAGTGCAGAGGGGGTGTGGGGGGCCATTATACAGTGCAGAGGAGGTGTGGGGGCCATTATACAGTGCAGATGGGGTGTGTGGGGGCCATTATACAGTGCAGATGGGGTGTGTGGGGGCCATTATACAGTGCAGATGGGGTGTGTGGGGGCCATTATACAGTGCAGATGGGGTGTGTGGGGGCCATTATACAGTGCAGATGGGGTGTGTGGGGGCCATTATACAGTGCAGATGGGGTGTGTGGGGGCCATTATACAGTGCAGATGGGGTGTGTGGGGGCCATTATACAGTGCAGATGGGGTGTGTGGGGGCCATTATACAGTGCAGATGGGGTGTGTTGGGCCACAGTTGTGGGCTTGTGTTGGGGTAGTTGAGGGTAGGTACAGTAGGGTCTTCATACTGGTGGAGGGGACTGTGGAGGCATCATACAGTGTTTGAGGGGCACTTTGTTGGTATACTGTACGGTTGCAATGAAAGGGAAATCTAGGGGCTTCAACAATAGGAAAATTACTTTGTAAGGGCTGCAAAGTTGTAAGATGTGCTATTCTGTTACCCAGCCAAAAATTTAACTTTTCTAATTTAAGTAGGGTGCAATTTAGTCACCCCCACTGAACTGCATTAAAAAAAAAAAAATACCCTCCGTCTGCAGGTTTCACAGAGAAGCGGCCATTTACGGCATCTCCAGTGGTCCCAGTGTCCGGCTACTGGAGTCAGGCTTTCTGCCCTTTCCTTACACACAGGTGCCATGATTCTTGTTAATAATTTGCTGATGTATCTGATGGATTTTGGATACAGAAAGTGTAAAACTATAGAAAGCAGAAAACAGCGGCTCTGGTAACTGCATCGTATCTGTGTATGGCTCCTCTCCCTGACGGCGAAGCTGCCATGTACAGGACCGGTCCCTCTCAGCACTGACGTCCCTTACACCGGCAGCTCACACCAGGCTGACTCCGCGACCACACTCAGTGACAGCGGTCGGTTGCCATGGAGAGAGCAGTAAGTGCACAGCCGGAGAATACCCGCTACAGGCATCAGCGCGTCACAGCCATGCACGCGGTACAGCCGGCTATGCCGAGCCCTACTCACCGTTCGCGGAGGTGGCGGGATAGTGGCCGCAGGAGTCCGAGTCCGCGCTGTCTGACTTCTGCCTCACAAACTTCACAAGTCATTTAAATCGCGGCGGATTGATCCAGTTGTTTCCTTCCGCCGCTGTAATACGAGGCCGTGTTACAGTTATCAAGTAGTTCCTCAGAGCCTCCCCGACTCCTGACGCGGCGCTTTTCTCCTCAGCACATGATGCTTTGTAGTTTCCTGCTCCTGGTGTTGTCCAGAGACTCCGAGGGCAGCGATATCACAGGGAGATGTCAGCACAACGCTAAAGTCTGTGCACCCTGAGGATCTGGTGATAACATTGTGTCCCATCAGTCTGAATGAGACTTGTAGAAGTCCACCACTACTGAAAAACTACTTCATATAGATAAATGCAACAGTTTTTAATTAGAGATTTTTTGGGGGGGGGGGGTTTGTTTCAGATTTCGATCCAAATTCTGCATATAAACCTCTCCAAACCTGCTTCCGCCTGATTTGAACGAGAAAATGCCTATAGTGCACAATCTGCGGTTTTAAGGCCATGTGCGCACTTTGCGTTTTTTTTTTCTGCGTTTTGGCTGCGTTTACAACTGCACTGTGTCATTGACAAAATGCATGTGTTCTGATTTCCCAGCAAAGTCTATGAGAATCATGCAAAATGCGTGCACAAGATGCTTTTTGAAACGCAGCGTTTTGATTGTCAAAAATTTGACAAAATCTCTGCGTTTAGAAAAGTAACATGTCAATTCTTTTGCCATTTTGGCAGCGTTCTACACCCATTGAAATCAATGAGTTGTAGAAAAACACTGCCAAAATGTTTAGCAGTGCGTTTGCATTTCATTTTTGTTGCGATCCGCATGTTTTTTTTGACATAACAAAGGCAGGTCTTTCGTCTTTCTCTCTCTGTCGATCGGTCTCTCTCTCGGTCGGTCTCTACCTCCCACCCCCTCTCTTATACTCACCGATCATCGGCGCGGCACTGCACGGCTGTCACACTGTGGCGGCTTCTCTTTTGAAAATGCCGGCCGCTCATTAATCCATCACGTATTCCCTGCTTCCCCCACCCACCGGCGCCTATGATTGGTAGCAGTCAGACAGGCCCCCAACCTGAGTGACAGCTGTCTCACTGCAACCAATAACAGCCGCCGGTGGGTATGTCTATATGAAGCAGTAAAAAAAATAAATAGCCTAACAATATCAGCCAGCAGCCGCCTGGAATTGCCGCATCCATTAGATGCGACAGTCCCGGGACTTTACCCGGCTCATCCCGAATTGCCCTGGTGCGGTGGCAAACGGGGTAATAAGGAGTTAATGGCAGCAGCCCTTAGCTGCCACTAAGTCCTAGGTTAATCAAGGCAGGTGTCTCCCCGGAATACCTTCCATGGTTAACCTGTAAGTTAAAGAAAATACACACACCCAAAAAATCCTTTATTTGTAATGAAAGACAAAAAAACACCCTCTTTCACCACTTTATTAACCCCTCAAAAACACCTCCAAGTCTGACGTGATCCATGCAAGGTCCCACGACGCTTTCAGCTCTGCTACATCGGAAGCTGACAGGAGCGGCAGTAGAACACCGCCGCTCCTGTGAGCTCCATGCAGCAACTGAAGTGAGTCGCGTGATCAGCTGTGCTGTCACTGAGGTTACTCGCGGCCACCGCTCTGAGGTGGAGGACTGCAGCTGTGGCCGCGAGTAACCTGAGTGAAAGCACAGCTGATCGCGCGGCTCACTGTAGTCACTCAGGGGATTTGCGATCACAGGTGAGTCCTTCACGTGTGACCGCAAATCAAGCCGCGGCACACGCGGCCCGATCACAATGAAGTCAGGTGAAGTTCATCCGAGTTCATTCTGATCGCGCGGCTCTGTCTCGCAGCCAGCCATGTTCTTTTTGACAGTGCATTCCCACTCGGCTCTGCTGCAAGTCTATGGGGATGCTGTAGAGCCGAGTGGGACAGCACTGTGAAAAATGTGCGTTCTGGATGCTTTTCCCACTCTGTCTATGGCAGAGCAAGCATCCAGAACGCATGAATTCTCCAGGAATGTGTGCACGTTGCGTTCTGCCGAATGCGTCTCAGAACGCAGCTTTTTCGGCTGTGTTCTGAGTCGCACATGCAGTGACTTACACGCTGCGAAATAGAACGCAACGTGGGCACATAGCCTTACACTTATTAGAAAAAATGCCGTTTGTGTAGCGTCTTATTCCACACATGCAAAGCAGCATGAGGCTCAGTGCACATGCAATGGAGCATGAGGCTCAGTGCACACACTGTCTGCAATGCAGCATGAGGCTCAGTGCAAACACTGTCTGCAATGCAGCATGAGGCTCAGTACACACACTGTCTGCAATGCAGTGTCGATAACGTTCTTGAAGCGGCTTTGTCGATGGTGTTACCTCTATGCCATGAAGCCGCCAAACCGATGATCATGTCTAGAGATGTTCGACAGGTCCTGCCAAACTTTAACAAAGATTCCAATTCAGGACCAAACTTGACCTAAATGCTGAATCCCATATAAGTCTATGGGGACCCGAATTTGAGTGTTCTAAAATAGTGTTAATAAGGGCTAGGGGTCTGCAATGGGAAACAAAATGGGAATTACAGTAGGACAATTATACTTACCGAGTCTCCGCGTTTGTGTCACACTCCTTCCGGGTCCACTCATTAACTTTCATGAATATTCACTGCTTCCCCTGCCCACCCTCTGTGACAGTGTCTGTGATTGATTGCAGTCAGACTGCCGGTGTCTGTAATTGGTTGACTTCACAACTAGAGATGAGTGAGCCTTAAGCGGGCTTTACACGCTGCGACATCGCTAGCCAATGCTAGCGATGTCGAGCGTGATAGCACCCGCCCCCATCGTACGGCCGATATGTGGTGATCGCTGCCGTAGCGAACATTATCGCTACGGCAGCGTCACACGCACATATCTGCTCTGCGACGTCGCTGTGACCGGCGGACCGCCTCCTTTCTAAGGGGGCGGTTCGTTTAGTGTCACAGCGACATCACTAAGCAGCCGCCCAATCAAAGCGGAGGGGAGGAGATGAGCGGGACGAACATCCCACCCACCTCCTTTCTTCCTCATTGCGGGCGGGACGCAGGTAAGGAGAGGTTCCTCGTTCCTGCGGCGTCACACGTAGCGATGTGTGCTGCCGCAGGAACGAGGAACAACATCGTACACGCAGCAGCAACGATAATTGGGAAGAGGGGGTGATGTCACCGATTAGCGATTTTGAATGTTTTTGCGACAATTTAAAATCGCTAATAGGTGTCACATGCAACGACATCGTTAAGGCGGCCGAATGTGCGTCACAAATTCCGTTACCCCAACAAAATCGCTTTAGCGATCTTGTAGCGTGTAAAGCCACCTTTAGGCTCGAGGTTCGGGCTCGGAAAATGATGTGAAAATCACCAAGTTGAGTATAGTGCTGTGCTTGTGTGTGAGTGATGCCCTGCGCGGTTAGTGTTGGGCTCAAATTTGGCTTACATTGTGCGTTCTCAGATGAATTGTACACCGCCCACCCACCTCCGGATATGTTTTGCTATGGGCCAAGAGCAAAACATTTCCAGAGGTGAGTGGGCGGTGTTTGTTTTTTTCTATTATTCTCCATGAACAATACATCTGAGAACGCTCAATGTGAGCCAAATTTGATCTGATCAAACACTAACCGCAGCAAGCACAATGCAGGGCATCACTCACACATGAGAACAGCACTATACTCACCTTGGTGATTTTCATGTCATTTTCTGAGCCCGAACCCTGACCTTTCAGCCTAAGGTTCACTCATCTCTACTCACAACACTAGCTGCCTGGGTCCCGGATGTAGAGTGTAAAAATAAATACAGTCAGGGCCAGAAATATTTGGACAGTGACACAAGTTTTGTTATTTTAGCTGTTTACAAAAACATGTTCAGAAATACAATTATATATATAATATGGGCTGAAAGTGCACACTCCCAGCTGCAATATGAGAGTTTTCACATCCAAATCGGAGAAAGGGTTTAGGAATCATAGCTCTGTAATGCATAGTCTCCTCTTTTTCAAGGGACCAAAAGTAATTGGACAAGGGACTCTAAGGGCTGCAATTAACTCTGAAGGCGTCTCCCTCGTTAACCTGTAATCAATGAAGTAGTTAAAAGGTCTGGGGTTGATTACAGGTGTGTGATTTTGCATTTGGAAGCTGTTGCGGTGACCAGACAACATGCGGTCTAAGGAACTCTCAATTGAGGTGAAGCAGAACATCCTGAGGCTGAAAAAAAAGAAAAAAACCATCAGAGAGATAGCAGACATGCTTGGAGTAGCAAAATCAACAGTCGGGTACATTCTGAGAAAAAAGGAATTGACTGGTGAGCTTGGGAACTCAAAAAGGCCTGGGCGTCCACGGATGACAACAGTGGTGGATGATCGCCGCATACTTTCTTTGGTGAAGAAGAACCCGTTCACAACATCAACTGAAGTCCAGAACACTCTCAGTGAAGTAGGTGTATCTGTCTCTAAGTCAACAGTAAAGAGAAGACTCCATGAAAGTAAATACAAAGGGTTCACATCTAGATGCAAACCATTCATCAATTCCAAAAATAGACAGGCCAGAGTTAAATTTGCTGAAAAACACCTCATGAAGCCAGCTCAGTTCTGGAAAAGTATTCTATGGACAGATGAGACAAAGATCAACCTGTACCAGAATGATGGGAAGAAAAAAGTTTGGAGAAGAAAGGGAACGGCACATGATCCAAGGCACACCACATCCTCTGTAAAACATGGTGGAGGCAACGTGATGGCATGGGCATGCATGGCTTTCAATGGCACTGGGTCACTTGTGTTTATTGATGACATAACAGCAGACAAGAGTAGCCGGATGAATTCTGAAGTGTATCGGGATATACTTTCAGCCCAGATTCAGCCAAATGCCGCAAAGTTGATCGGATGGCGCTTCATAGTACAGATGGACAATGACCCCAAGCATACAGCCAATGCTACCCAGGAGTTCATGATTGCAAAAAAGTGGAACATTCTGCAATCTCCAAGTCAATCACCAGATCTTAACCCAATTGAGCATGCATTTCACTTGCTCAAATCCAGACTTAAGACGGAAAGACCCACAAACAAGCAAGACCTGAAGGCTGCGGCTGTAAAGGCCTGGCAAAGCATTAAGAAGGAGGAAACCCAGCGTTTGGTGATGTCCATGGGTTCCAGACTTAAGGCAGTGATTGCCTCCAAAGGATTCGCAACAAAATATTGAAAATAAAAATATTTTGTTTGGGTTTGGTTTATTTGTCCAATTACTTTTGACCTCCTAAAATGTGGAGTGTTTGTAAAGAAATGTGTACAATTCCTACAATTTCTATCAGATATTTTTGTTCAAACCTTCAAATTAAACGTTACAATCTGCACTTGAATTCTGTTGTAGAGGTTTCATTTCAAATCCAATGTGGTGGCATGCAGAGCCCAACTCGCGAAAATTGTGTCACTGTCCAAATATTTCTGGACCTAACTGTAAGTGGCAAAAATGGCATAGGATTCCCAGTGTTTTGATACCCAATACAGATAAAGCAGATAGCTCGAGGCTGCAGTCCCCAAGTGTGCATGCTATCTTGGCTGTGTATAAAAATACGAGGGACCCCACACTGCTTATATTTATTTTTTAGTTATTTAAATAATTTTAAAAAAGGCCTGCGGTCCTCTCTCCCCTCCCCCCCATTTTGATACCCAGCCAAGATAAAGCAGACAGATGAGGGCTGATATTCTCAGACTGGGGAGACCCAGGGTTATTGAGCTCTGTCCAGCCTATAAATAGCAGCCTACAGCTGCTCCAGAATTGGCGCTTCTATTAGGTCGACATAGTCCATAGATTCTGACGTAATCCAGGGAATCCTGATGTACCGTAGTCAGGTCTGGCGTAGTCCAGCGGTTCCGAGAACATTCTATCTATCTTGCAAAAAATTACATAGAGGATGTAAAAGATGATTTTAAAAACACATTGCATACGGATGCTATGTGAGAAAAAAATGCACACTTGTATAGCACTCGCATAACATACGAGGTTACATAACCAGGACACTCATCCCACTTTTCTGGATGACTATCGGAATGATTATTTATACGCTAGTGGGAGCAAAGCCTTAGGGCGTTAGGCCCGTGCCCATGATCAGTGTTAGTTGCATTTTGGACGTTGCCTATTTTCGCTGTGTCCAAAACGCTGCGTTGTACAGTACAAGCATACTGGATGGGATTAATAGAAATCTCCTGCCACTGTGCTTTTTTTTAATCCTGTGTAAACCGAACTGCAATGCAGGTTTCCTATCCGCAGCATATCAGTATCGCGTGCGGAGACGCTTGAGTCTCCTGTGGAGGAGAACGCAGTGGACTCAGCAAAAATACGCTATTTCCACATAACTTTGATCGAGGGCACGTACCTTTAGTGGGATATTTTTCACACAAACTTCTGGTCCACATGAAAAAATCGTAGCATATGCTAATCTGGTCTAGTTTACACACTAATCTAATGCACGTGAATAGGAGGCAGTTCTTATTATACCCATCGCTATACGAAAAAACACGAGGCCAATTATGTTCTAAATTCGCAGACATGAATGGTCTGATAAGTTCACATTTGCCTGAACTGCTGATTAATTTCTGCAGCAAATCTGCTCTATGTAGAGTGATTTTTGTTTCTATTTATCTGAGCCAATGCTAGAAGTGGATCCAGCAGGAAGGATAAGTACAAGTCCTTCTATATTATTCCTACACCTTTCAAATCCACTTTTGTCTTTGTATCTACATCAAAAATTGTATTGTTATTCTAAACAAATGCTTTCTGTACAACCACCTCTAGGCTGAAACATGTTGTTTAAAGAATAAAAATCAAAAGTGCAGTCAACAATACAAAGAAGTGTATATTTTAATGTTGCAGCCAGATGTTGGCTGGAAGGCAATAAAAAATTATGAAATGCAGGAAATACACTTTAAGCAACTTTTTTCACTCTTAAATCATTTCACAATGTTTATTTTCCTCTTTTTTTTTTATTGTGGTATTTGATATGGGCTCTTTTTTCCCACGTAGAAACAACTCTTCTTTGTGGAGTAGTTCCCAGATGACATTTCCAGCAACTTATGTAATAGCACCCCTATGCTGGTCTCTTCTCATGGTGGACTGGTCTACTTCCTGTTTACCAAACTACACAATGGCAGGGAATTCTTAAGCTCTTTGCATGCTCATTTGTGGCTCTGAGGTAGTACACCACAAAAGCAAGTGTGAGGCTATGTGCATACACTGCGTTTTTTTGACGCATGCCGATTTTTTTTAGCGCTAAAACCGCACAGAAACGCAGCGTCTTTAAAAAACGCGTGCGTTTTTACCGCGTTTTGGTGCGTTTTTGGCTGAGTTTTGCTGCGTTTTTGCTCACTGCATTTTTCTGCGTTTTTTTATCAGTGAACATTGCCATTAAAGATTGATGAAAAAAAAAGTGTATGCAGGAGAGCAGACAGCTGCAGAACTAGAAGGCTCAGCATGCTCCATCCAGGACTGTATGCTGGAGGGAGAGTCAGGGGGAGCAGACCTACAAGGCTCGGCATACTCCATCCAATAGTGTATGCAGGAGAGCAGACAGCAGCTGTCGAACTACAAGGCTCAGCATCCTCCTTCCAGGACTGTATGCAGGATTTCTTTGCCGCCCCCCCCCCCCAAACAAAAAAAAATGATGTGGGCTTCGCCATATTTTTGTATGCTAGCCGGGTACAGCAGGCAGGTATGGGCTGCCCCCAACCCCCAGCTGCCTATTTGTACCCGGCTGGGAACCAAAAATATAGGGAAGCCCTTTTTTTTTTTTATTTCATGAATTTCATGAAATAATTAAAAAAAAAAATGACATGGGCTTCGCCTAATTTTTGTGTCCAGCCAGATACAACTAGGCAGCTGGGGATTGGAATCCGAATGCAGGGTGCCCAAGCTTTCTGGGCACCCCCGCTGCGAATTGCAGTCCACAGCCGCCCTAGAAAATGGCGCTTTCATAGAAGCGCCATCTTCTGGCACTGTATCCAACTCTTCCAGCTGCCCTGATGCCGGGTGGCTCGCTGGGTAATAATGGGGTTAGGGCTAGCTGTGTATTATCAGCTGGCCCTAAGCCCGAAATTCATGGTGTCACGCCAATATTAGACATGGCCACCATGAATTTCTAGTAAAGATAAAAAAAACACAACACACAGAAAAATATTTTTATTAGAAATAAAACACAACACAATTAGTGACTCCATCTTTATTGAAATAAAGAACCCCCCTCCGCAGTAATCCTGGGTCAAGGGTCCCGCGCCGTCCAATCCGGATCCAATATCATCTGATCGGTTTGCTGGAAGGCAAAGCGATCAGATGATGTGTCAGGATCAAGGCCTGAATCACATGAGACAGCAGCTGATTGTATAAATGGCTTTTATACAATCAGCTGATGCATCAGTGCTGGATTCAGGTACCTGCACTGCACTCTGGAGCTCTCACCTGAGCTCCAGACTGCAGCCAAGATTGTACAGCGCACGCCAAGTGACTGATTCCCCGGCAATTGCGATTCAGTTCATGACAGCTTCAGACATCCCGGGCTAATCTCTGGTGCTCTCACCTGAACTCCAGAGATCACCCCGGCCTGTCTGCAGCTGTCATGAACTGACTTCAAGCGCCGGGGAATCAGTCACTCGGCAGTAAAATCTGGCGTCACCGCGAGACTTACTATCAGTTGATGCGTCAGGTGACTGCATTAGGTGATCACCGCCAGGTCCTCACGGCCAGGTCATGCAGCTATCGTACGTGCCTGGGAGCGGGCACACAGACAAAGCGGGGGTGGCGGGACCGGGAAAGGAGCTGGGAGCGGACATGGCATCGGGAGTCTGCAGACAGGTGAGTATGACATTTTTCTACTGTTCACTTTTGATTTAGCAGCCGCTTCCACCTCCTGCACGGGAGCTGACATGGCACCAGGCGGGAAATGGAAGCAGCGGTGACGGTGACGGTACCGGGAGGATTCACGCTTCTGTGTTTACTGACAGAAGGAATCCTCTTCCTGTACATGTCACTTTACTACCCACCCCTTGCATTTATAGCTGCGTTTTTAGTAATAAAAACGCACTAAAATGCAGCTATATTTGCAATTTGCAGTTTTCATTGCGTTTTTGAACATCTCATTGAACTCAATGGGTGGAAAACGCAAAAATAATTGACATGCTGCGTTTTTGTGGGCACCACAAAAACGCAGCTAAAAAAAACCGCTGTGTGCAGACAGAAAACTATGAAAACTCATAGACTTTGCTGGGGAAGCAAAGTCATGCCGTTTTCTGATCAAAAACACACTGTGTGAACTTACCCTTACTCACCATTACTTGCTAGTTAGCTATGGTACATGCATTTCACGGCTGCGCAGCTTCTCCTCACCTTAGCTTGTTTTCGCATTGTGTGTCTGACCTCCCTGGAAGCAAACCAGACACAACCTGAGGGCATGGAAACAATTATGGCGTTCACCCCATGCTGCACTCTGATATAGCCATATCACCAGCACCTTATTACCCAATAAAACATGAGAACATAAAGCAAAAACATAACTTTTATAGGCTACATTCACATTCTTTTACATCAGTCAAAAACAGACTATATTTATTTAGAGTATCATCTGTTTTGCATCTGATCTTTAAAAATTGACTTAGGTAAACTTGGAACTTTTACTTTTCTGTTGACTTAGCAATGGATTGTTAAGGAGAAATTCCACAGTTTTGGGAAATCTCCTTCTTCTTCATAGTGAATGTCTGCTGTAATCTCAAATTGAAGGTCACTGAGCGCTGGCAGAGAAATTCAGACCACACAAAACTTCTGGTATGAGTTCCTTCTCAGTGTAAGTGCACATGTGTGACGTGCTTTATTATCACAAGCCTTTTATTAGAGCCACAGTGAGTTAATCTTTTAATAAAATTACTAAGTATACCATTGGTTATATTAAAAGCATATGCAGAAAGCCATGTGATATTTGTTCATTTTTGGGACTTCCTCTCCAGCCCCTCCTGTTTTCTGACTCCATAACTTGCAAGGTCCATGTCACGTAACTTACAGTGATAAATTTGGACTTGCGCAGGTGCAGCAGCAGCAGACGTAAGTGTACACATGCTTACTGTCTCTATCTTCTTACTCATATAGAAAAGAAAGCTTAGTTATAGAAAAATATATATTATATTCTCACAGTAGAAAAGTGTGACGCCATGGACTAGCCAGGTAGTCACAGATAGGCCCCGGCATAACACCCGTCCCCCTAAAAAGGTAACAGCAGCCAACCACATTAAAACCTAGTCACCTCCCTCAGAGCTTAATGGACACACCAGGGTACAGAGCCAGGCGGTTGGCCACGCCCACCGAGGAGTCCAGAGGGCCTGAGGTGGGAAAAACAGGGTTCAGTTGAGTTGTCAGTGGAGTTGAGAGGAGGAGTGTGCAGCAGGCCTGTGGTGACAGGTCTGCAGTGAAAACTGACAGGTGTGAGAGTCGTAGCCCGCACACCTTGGCTAAGAGGCAGGCGGTGGGCTAGCCTGCAGGAGCCAGGAAGACGGCCAGGTGGAACCGTAAGGGACTGGGACAGGGTAGTGGCCTGCCGGTACCGAACTGGGGAACCGACTGTAAACCGTAGCACCAGGGGGGGTACTCAGACCCAGAATGAGGCCCAGAAGCCACTGGACCACGGCAAATTTACTGATTGAGGTCTGGACCTTAGGTCCTTTCCCATCCCAAGTCCCGAGAAAAGGCAACAGCTCACCAAGGGGGATAGAAAGCCACCGCACAGGCAGAGAGATCCCATGGGCCAGCGCCTACGGGCAAACGGACTCCACTGTCACATACACGGCCGGGGAGCGGACTCCCGTTGCTGAGGCACAGGCAGTCTACACAAACATAACAAGGTGCAGGAGAAAGGCCAAGACCACCAACCCGAGTGGGGGACAAGACGCAGCCAGCTGCAGGCACCGACCACCATCAACTTTGTTCGCCAGAGACTTGTGTGTGTCAATAATCGTGAGTACCACAGTGCCATCCGGCCGCGCACCGCCCTGCTCCGCCCAACCACTACACTCCCCAAGCGGGTCCCGGGGCCACCATCCCTGCCCACGGAGGGGTTAACATCTTGCTGCATGACCATCTTCCCCGGGTGCCCCCGTAACTGCAGCGGTGGTGTCTACATCTTCATCAGGTCCCGTGGGTGGCGTCACGAACTCTAACACGGATCCGGCCGTACACCGACCTAACCACCCCCATCGAGATCGCCAGCAACCCCTTGCAGAGCGACGTGACCCCCAGGTTCGGAGGCGCTCGAGCCACCCACCAAACGAGCCCGGACCCGAGAGGCTCGGCTGCAGCCGAGCGCGGGGCGGTACAAAAGCACAAGGAAAAATATATTGTATTCTCACAGGATCATGGATCGAAAACAAATGGAAACTGATGAAAACAGAAGTCTTCTGATATTTTTTTTATGTATGTGTAGCGCCCTGGACAAGCCAGGTCGTCACAGGTACTACAACAACACACCCCACACCCCGGCTAGGCACACCGAAGTCAAACAAAATCCTTGTTGCCTCCCTCCAGGGGCTGATGTCCACACCAGGGGGTGGGCCAGGCGGTTGGCCCCGACCACCGAGGAGTTCACAGTCCTGGAGGCGGGAAAAGGAAGAGAGTTGAGATAGAGTTTTGAAGTTGGAGGAGTGAAGTGAAGTAGAGTGGAGGAACAGACTGACCATGTCCAGGTGCGTGGCCCGGGCACATACAGCAAGGTTAGCAGACGGTGGTGACCGTCTGCAGGAGAGCCCAATTGAAGTGAACCGTAAGGACCGGGGACGGACGGTGGCCCGCCGGTACCGGATCGGGGAGCAGAGAGAAGCCAGCACCATTCGGCAGGGCTTACGGACCCCGACCAGGCTAGGAGTCGCCGTAAAACTAGTCAAATCTGTTAGCGAAGGGAACCTCCGGGGTTTCCCAGCAGTCAAGACCCGATTGAAGGCAACAGCTCACACCGTAAGGGAAACACAGTCACCGCCAAGGCTACAGTTCCCAGGGCCAGAGCCTGCGGGCAAAAGGGGCTCCTTCAGCACCCATCCAAGCTGGGGAGCGGGTTACCGGTGGGAAGCCATTGGAACCGTAAACACAACACAGGTGCAGGGAAAGGCAGTCACCATCAACCTACCGGGAGCAGAAACCACCGCAGCCGTCAGTGGGCCCCGTCCATCCAGCCGTGTGTTTTACCAAGGACTTTGCATTCGTCATTGGCTGAGTGAGTACTACCGTGCCGTGCGGCACAGCGCTGCCCCCGCAACCCTGCACCTCACCAGGCCCCGTAACCCGCCTGCCATCCATCCCTACCCCTCACCGGGCCCCGGGACAACCAACCCCCTACCCACGGAGGGGAGAACCAACATCCAAGCTGCTCCATGTCATCGCTTCCGGGATCCCCGTCCAGAGCAGCGGTGGTGTCACAACCTCACCACAACCGTGGGTGGCGTCATCCAGCCCACTGCTCGAGCCACCGAGCAGCAAGCGAAGCAGCAGCAGTGCCGGACCTGAGCGTGGTGAGCGCAGCGTCCCCTCCCCGCCCGCGACATATGCATGGTTCCAGTCAAACGTTTTGGAAATGCCTGTTCATGCAATGGTTTTCCTTGTTCTTATTGGAATGTGCATGTTGCATATTCAGACTGAAGGCAGCAAAACAAAGAAGGATCACATATGGCTATAAAGAGTAAATAGACACTTGTGAAACAAACAAGACTGTGTTAAACCTTAGATTCCTCAAAGTACATGCCTTATACCCCGATGACAGCTTTACAATCCTCTAGGCATTCTCTCAAGCACCTTCATCAGGTAGTCATCTGAAGTGGCTTTCAATTAATGCCTTTGTCAAGAGTTCATTTGTGGCTCAACAGCTTTCAAAAAGTGTTTGCGATCATCAAATGGGCTTTTCACAGGCAGAGTTGGTACACAGTTCCATATAGTGCTAAGCCCTATTCCACAACTGTTCTAAACTAGAATATGTGAAGAACCACTCAGATAAGTAAAGAAAAACAACTGTCCATCATTACTTTAAGGCTAGTTTCACACTTGCGTTGAACGGTATCCGTTGCATTGCGTTGTGTAACGGATGCAATGGATGTGTTGCATATAGTGGCACAACGGATGCAACGGATGCTGCAAAACAACGCAATTCGTTTTGATTTTTTTTTTTTTTTTTTACAGTTTTACCAGCGGCAGACTATTGTGAACGATCAGCTGATCGCTCCCTGCAGCCGGCCGCCGGGTGATCAGCTAATCGCTCCCTGCAGCCGGCCGCCGGGTGATCAGCTGATCGCTCCCAGTAGCCGGCCGCCGGGTGATCAGCTGATCGCTCCCTGCAGCCGACCGCCGGTGATCAGCTGAGCGCTCCGTGCAGCCGACCGCCGGTGATCAGCTGAGCGCTCCCAGTAGCCGGCCGCCGGGTGATCAGCTGATCGCTCCCTGCAGCCGACCGCCGGGTGATCAGCTGATCGCTCCGTGCAGCCGACCGCCGGTGATCAGCTGAGCGCTGTCACTTGCCGGCCGCCGGGTGATCAGCTGATCGCTCCCTGCAGCCGACCGCCGGGTGATCAGCTGAGCGCTGTCACTTGCCGGCGGCCGGGCATGCCGGCGGCCGGGCATGCCAGCGGGCGGGCGCTCAGCTGAGCGCTGTCACTTGCCGGCGCCCGGGCATGCCGGCGGGCGGGCGGGCGCTCAGCTGAGCGCTGTGACTTGCCGGCGACCGGGCATTCTGGCGGCCGGTCGCTCAGCTGAACGCTGTCGCTTGCCGATGGCCGGGAGCTCAGCTGAACGTCCGGCCACCGCGAGCCAAAATAAAGTTTGATTAAAAAAAAAAAAAGAAAAGCATGCGCAGTGAAATCCAGAGGATTCCGCTGCTCAAAATAACGTTACATGCTGCGTTCCTCCCGCTGGGCGGAAGCAACGGAGCGTCGCCCAGCGTAAGCAACGCAGGTCCTTTTGTTACAATCAGTCACCCATACAAGTCTATGGGAAACAGCGGAATCCGTTAACGGATTCCACTGTTTTCCAAAAGGGCGGATTGTAACGGAAGGAAATAAACGCAAGTGTGAAAGTACCCTAAAGGCTGCTTTACACCAGGCAATCTATCGTGCGATAGATCGTCGGGGTCACGGTTTTTGTGACGCACATCCGGCATCGCTGGCGATGCCGGCCTGTGTGACACCTCCTAGCGACGCAGTATCGCTCACAAATCGTGAGTCGGGTACTGCTCGTTAGGTTCCATAATATCGTTTACTTTAGTTGACCATCGTTTCCGTGGTAGCACACGTCGCTCCGTGTGACACCACGGGAACGATGAGCAGCTCACCTGCCTCCCGCGGCCGCTGCTGTCTCTATGTGGAAGGAAGGAGGTGGGCGGGATGTTTACGTCCCGCTCATCTCCGCCCCTCCGCTTCTATTGGCCGGCGCCCGTGTGACGTCGCTGTGACGCCGAACGTCCCTCCCACTCCAGGAAGTGGACGTTCGCCGCCCACAGCGAGGTCGCACGAGAGGTAAGTATGTGTGACGGGGTTTACTAACTTTGTGCGACACGGGCAGCGATTTGCCCGTGACGCAAAAAGGACGGGGGCGGGTACGATCGATTGTGAAATCGCACAATCGGTCGTACCGTGTAAAGCAGGCTTAAGACATAACGGTCAGTCAATGTAGAAAATCGCTAGAGCATTGAAAGTATATACAGTTGAAACCAAGTTTCCAATCGCTATCTAAACAGACACATCTGCATGTTTTTCTCACTATCTGACGTGAAATCAGAACAAACCTTTCCCATTTTAGCTCAATTATGATTAACAAAATTAATTATATTTGACGAATGCCAGAATAATGAGAGAGACAAAACAAACACTGATCTTGGGGAGACCAGCCAGAGAAAACACTGCCGGCAGCCAGCAAAGGCGCTCAACACAGTGAAATCCTAGGTGCATTGCCCCCTGGGAAGTATGCAAATAAAAAAAAGGTCCGTGGAGCCTCTGTTAGGAGTCTCGACACAGAAAATAGCCAGATATCCCTCCGGGAAGGACCTAGCCAAGGAGTGGCTCTTTTTAAGGAGACCACCATAACCACCATATTAAGTGGCCCTTTTAGTCAATATCCAACTCTTTGATGAGTTTAAAGATATGACAAGGGAAATACCAAGGCCAGGTATCCATCCACAGACAGCTGTTTCAGTATATTGCACCTCATCAGTGTGGAGTAGGATTCTGGCTAGGTGGGAGCAATGCCTTAGAGACCAGCAAGACAAAACAATCACTGATCTCGGGGAGACCAGCCAGAGAAAACACTGCCGGCAGCCAGAATAATGAGTGAAAGAGAATGTTTTAAAGCATTTTTATTACTTTCTGCAAATACAAATGTTTACATACATTTCATTAGTATTTTGTACCATTGCCCTTAAACTGTATGACTTGAGTAAAAAATTTTGGATATCCTTCCACAAGCTTCTCACAATAGTTGGTAAGAATTTGGGCCCATTCCTCCTGACAGTCCTCCTGACAGAACTGATGTAACTGACCCACGTTTGTATGTCGCCTTGCTCGCATCTGTCTTTTCAGCTTTGCCCATACATTTTTCAATAGGATTGAGATCAGGGTTCTGTGATAGCCACTACAAAACATTGACTTTGATACTTCAGTCACTTTGTAACCAGTTTGGCAGTATGCTTCGGGTCATTAATCATTTAGAAGACCAATTTGTTCCTAAGCTTTAAGTTCCTGGCTGATGTATTCAGTATTGCTACATAATCTTCTTTCCTCATGATGCCATCTATTTTGTGAAGTGCACTAGTTCCTCCAACATCACAACAACCCCACAACATAATGCTGCTACTCCATACTGTTTGGTCATAATGACCATCGTTATGTTTGAAGGAAAAAGGGAGAGACTTTGAAGCCTAAGCACACCATCCCAACTGTGAAACATGGCGGTGGCAACATCATGTTATGGGTTTGTTTTGCTGCAAGAGGGACTGGTGCACTTCTCAAAATAGATGGCATCATGAGCAAAGAAGATTATGTGGCAATACTGATGCAACATCTTAAGACATCAGCCAGGAACTTATAGCTTGAGTAGAAATAGGTCTTCCAAATGGACAATGACCCGAAGCATACTGCAAAACTGGTTACAAAGTGGCTTAAGGATAACAAAGTCAATGTTTTGAAATGAGAATCCTAAAGCCCTGATCTTAATTATTAATTAATAATTATATTGAAAATGTATGTGCACAACTGAAAAGGCCGGTATGAGCAAGGTGACCTACAAACATGGCTCAGTTACAGTACACCAGTTCTGTCAGGAGGAATGGGTCCAAATTCCTAAAAACTATTGTAAGAAGCTTGTGGAATGAGATCCAAAATCTTTGACCCAAGTCATACACTTTAAGGGCAATGGTACTAAATACTAATGAAATGTATGTAAACTTTTGACTTTACAGAAAGTAATAAAAATGCCTTAAAACATTATCTCTCTCATTATTCTGGCATTTGACAAATACAAATCATTTTGGTTCCTAATTGACCGAAAATGGGAAAGGTTTATTCTTATTTCATGTCAGATAGTGAGAGGAACTTAGAAAAAGGATGAACAATGGAATTACAAACTTTTTGTCAGAGCTAGGCCACAAATTTTTAAATTAACTACTTCTGCAGCCAAGAAAGTGCAGGGATACTAAGAGCCCGTAAAAGCCAAAATTTGTAATTAAACTCAATTGCCCAAAAAATATTTTTTGTACAAAATACATGAATTTATTGAAAAAAAAAAGGTGTACTACTAAACCTTTTTAATTTTTTTTTCTCTCTAATGTAGAACTGCTGTCGCTTACAGAAGATATGAAAATATTGCCTCCATGGGGGTTTGGTTTCCTGTTTTCAAAACTGTCTTGCTTCATTGTATCAGTCTGTCCATAGTCAGAGGAATTGGAACAATGAATAACTCTGCTGGCAGCAATGCAGATTACAGTTTTAATACAAAGTACAATACACAAACAGTTTGAAGTCTCAATGACATGTTTAGATGGCCTTCACTGTAACCGTGAAATGCACCTCTGGTTGAGAGCCAGTTTACATACTATATTATGAAATGCATATAAGAAATACTTCATAATGTTTATATTATCTCAATGGTATGTGAAAAAATAGACCATTTTCCATCAGTGTGCCGGAACCAATTTCCATCAGTGTGTCAGGTTTTGCCATCAGTGTTTCATCAATTTTTCTCTTATGCAAAAAAAAATTAAAAAATGTCCAGGTTTCTCCTACCCGATAAAAAGTAAAACACCAATGAAACACAGATGTCAACTTTACGCTATATTTCTTTTTAAACGACTCATTGAGTTCCATTGCAAAGTTTGATGCATGACTCAGATCAACAATGGACATAACTCCTTTATTATTGCAGACTCTTAATTCGTATATAAACGTGGACATGTGAGGGGCGGAGCTAGACATGGCTGAGTGAAGACGTGGTTCTCTGGAGCTCTTCCATATAATCCCCCATAAAGCTGGCTTTCACATGTAAAATGGGCAAATCTACTGCTAAAAAGAATAAGCCCAGCACCCCAAGTCGGCCCCCTGCACCCCAGAATAATGTTGGAGCTTATTTCACCCGCTCCAGGGAGTCTGGGGCAACTTCACAGCCGAGGCAAGAATTGCGACCTACAGAGCCTGAACCGGTCCCTGTCCCTGTCCTGGTGCCCGAGGGTATGGCAATGCTGGAGCCAAAGAGGAGGGGTGAAGCAGCGGAGACCCCCCATGATGTGAGCAGACCCACCGAGGGACCCACAGCGGCGGTGAATACAAACAAAAACCCCGCGGCAGGAGGAGTGGTGAATCTGCTGGCGCCATTCCAAGATGGAACCTGCCTACCTGAGACGCGGCCTGAAGGATCGGTGCTGGAGGACGGGACACCCACTGCCACGACCTCGCCAGCCTCGCACCTCGCTGCGCCGCCGATGGGACCAATGAGTTCTCACAACTTACCCGCAGCCGGCGCCAGCGGAGTCAGGGGAGCTGCGGCGTGCGAGCGTGGACTGCACATGTGCTCGGGCCCAAGTGATGACTCACCGCTGCAGCCCCGGGCACTGAAAAAGCAGGTGCCACGCAGAGCGGCTGAAGCTCAGGAGTCACCAGCCGCTTATACAAGGGCAGTGGATGCAGGAGAGGAGGAAGCAGCAGACACCCATAAAGGACTGCCTGATCACAGGTTACAGGTGCAGGGATGGAGGGGGGACCTGCTGAAAGGGGCCTGTGGCGACACGGGGCTCAGTGGGTGCTCTCGTCCACTAAAACCCGCCGCCTTTAGAAAGACAGCGTGGCTCAGGGCTCATCCCAACTGAACGCCGGCCTCCTCAACCGTGGGCGTAACACTACTCAGACAACACAGGGTGAGGGAACCACAATAATTAGACTTTATTGGATCCCCAAACAATTAACGGCACATAACACATAACCAGCAAAACACAAATGTAACAGGCAACAGAGTCTCACCCTTCCGCTGGCTCACCAGGGATTAGAATGTCCGGGCCTCCTAGCTTCCAGGGCCGCTTACTCCAATCCAGCAGCACCCCGCTTTTGACGGGCACCCACCGAGATAGGAATAGCGCCAGATTTAGGAAGCTGTGTGAGGTCTGTAAAGTCTGTAGCCAGGTGACCGGTTTGTCCCAACCTGAGTGTCCTCCTTAGGTAGTCTTAGACTTAGGTAGTCTTAGTCTTAGGTAGCTTAGACTGGATCCATCAGCATCCATCAACCTTCATCAACCCTGGTGGCTTAAAGAAGTCCCTTTTATAGCCATGGATACACTGCGTCCTCATCGATTGGTTGGACAAGATTGCTTCTCCCATTGGATGAATTTCAAGCTGCATGGATAATGTTCATTTAAATGATGTGCATAGAAAGACTCAGTATATATACATGGAGTTGGCAAGTCACCAACTAGACAATGGCTACTAAGGTAATTACATTATCAATTCACAACTACAATACAATGAATGCTCCAAAGGGTCTGGTCCCAAACAATAGTTAAGCAAACATGAGTTACCACACAGTAGAACAATACGTCTGGCTGAATTTTAAGAAACTTTAACCCATGAGAGTCCATGTCATCACAGGGCCCACACCAGGGGTGGTGACAAAGGCGTAAGCCACACTCCCTTACCAGGGGCCACACGACCCTCAGGGGGACCTGGGGACAGAGGGGGGCCACATGAGTCTCTGGTGGCGGCTGCTGAGTTCTGGGGGATACCTCAGAAGGAGGTACCCCCCACCTCTCCGGATAGTTGGTGTACGGGATCTTCCTGGGCTGAGAGCCAGATGGGCACAGACGGGGTCCTGGAGGGAGGTACATTGATACCCATGAACAAAGGGCTTATGGTGCTGGGGGCTCCCCCGCTTCCTCTTGTGACCGTGCCACCGTCGTGGGAGGGCATAAACAACCCCCAAAGCACACAGAAAATGATATATGGTCCAGCTATACAGGACTCTTTTTATGCATACCCCAATATGTCTCATGCTGCCGCCTCGACGAGTGAGGATCGCCCGGCATCCTTGGCAGATTTGCGATCACTATTACAAGCGATCCCCACAAAGAATGACATTGCAGCACTGGCTAATCAAGTGGTGGCGGAATGTAAACAGGAATTTATCCAACTGCAGTCTGATCTCTCCTCACTTACTCATAGGGTTGACACCCTTACCGAGCAGCAATCAAATTCTCAAGTCTCTATTCAATCTATCCAAGAGACAGTAAAGAATCAGTCCAAGCAATTATTTGCCCTGCAACAACACGTAGACGATCAAGAGAACAGAAATAGAAGGAACAATCTACGTATTAGAGGCCTTCCTGAATCAATTGCTGCCCCTGACATCCCCGCCGTCCTCTGTTCCATTTTTAATAATTTGTTAAGGAAGCCACCGGGAACCCCTCTAGAGCTTGATAGAGCCCATAGGACCCTACGCCCCCCGGATCCAGAGGACCCCCGTCCGAGGGATGTTGTGTGCAGGGTGCATTTCTTTGCTGCAAAGGAGGCCATTTTACAAGCAGCCAGGAAGAAACTGAACCTATCATACAATAGCTCTGCCATCCGCATAATGCCAGATCTCTCAAGGCAGACCCTAGCCCAACGTGCTACTCTTAAGCCCCTTCTGGATGTCTTAAAAGAAAAGGGACTACCGTTCTGGTGGGGATTCCCATTCTCATTAGCGGTACAGAAGGACTCTCGATGGCGGGTCCTGCGCTCCCCAGAGGACCTTCCGGCGTTCACCAAGAGCCTGGGCCTACCTGCAATCTCTATCGCGGCCTGGCCAATTACTCTGCTCCGGCCCTGGGTTCCTGGGGAAAGAATCACCTCTGCCAGACCAACCCCACCTTCCGGGCCTAACAGGGGGCTACCTCCGAGAGGAGAACAATGCCGTGGGGCAGGTCGCTCTCGTTACCCGACATAGAGATGCTCAGAGGCCACGTACGCTTATATGACCTATCTTATCTACAGTTATTCAACGCTAAATGACTTTTACTTGTTGCTTTAAAGTTTATTCATTGCCCGTATTATATTAGCATTTAACTCTTTTGCCGGTATTTATGGTTAGCTTTAATGTTTGTACTATATCCAGAGCTCTGATTGGTGATGTCTGACATCCCTTTTTCCCCAAATAGGTCGGGATCCTCTGTCCTGCCGAGACAAGGCGGATACGTTCCCTAGGAACATTTGTTCAGACTTAGTTTATTGTGCAAGGTCTTTTTACCTGATGTTCTTTTTGTTTTCTTCCCCGCTATACTTTACTCATCTCAAATCTCTTCCTCTCCCTTCTTTTGGTGGCCGGGCTGATCGTGTTCGATCCCTTTTCTCATATATCTCTAATGTCTCACTCTCTTATAGATGGCGGACCTAACGATCGCTTCTTTTAACACCAGGGGCCTCAATGTTCCAGAGAAACGATCACAGATATTATACCACCTTCATAAGCGGAAGGTGGGCATGGTGTGTTTCCAGGAGACCCATTTTAAACAAGGACATGCCCCCATTCTTAAAAATAAGTATTATCAGACATGGGTGTCCTCAGACAACCCGGATTCCCGTTCTAAAGGGGTGGCAATAGCCATTCATAAATCCCTCCCACATCAAATCCTAAAGTGCAAGACAGATAGTCTTGGAAGTTATATTATCCTCTCGCTGAGAGTGGGGGATCAAACACTCACAATAATTAATGCATACGCCCCAAATCAAAAGCAGGACAGCTTTGTTACTCGTCTGGTGGACGCTGCGATCCCCCTGATACAAGGCACAGTAATTTTATGTGGCAATCTCAATGTCACCCTTGACCCCACTTTGGACAACTCCAGGGGGAAATCTAACATTGCTTACACCACCATTAAACGTATCAAAAAAGCTTTGAAACTGAAACATCCGTCCGACAGAGACTATAGTTTCTGTTCCCATAGTCAAGACTCATACAGTCGCATAGACTACATATTATTACAGCACAATCCTCTCCCCTGGATTCAACACACTGGGATGGATAGTATACTATGGTCAGACCATGCGCCGGTCTATTGTACGATTGAGATCCCCTCTCTCCCGACCCCCAGGGGGTCGTGGCGGCTGAATGAGTCGTTGCTGCTGGGTGAGCTCTGTGTGGCAGATGTCCAGACCTCTATCACAAGGTTTGTAGAAGACCACTAAGTAGATGACACAGCCCCCACTTATAAGTGGGAAGCATTGAAATGTGTCATACGAGGTATTTTTATTAAACATGGGTCCCGAATCAAAAAAGAACGGGCCCAAGATATAGTAAAAGCTCTTCATAGGGTTTCTGAACGGGAGCTCATTCACAAGCGAGCCTTATCGGTCACAAACTTACAGGCTCTTCTACAGGCCAGGATAGAGGTTAAAAAACTATTGGATTCCTCATATAAGCGCCTAATACAGGTAGGGAAGGGGAGGTTTTATGAGTTTGGGGATAAGCCAGGAAGGTTGTTGGCTAATGTGTTGAGAGAAAAGAGAGCCCACACCCTCATACCTTGCATCAAGAACTCACGCGACGAATTACTCTACGCTACCCATGACATCTCTAATACGTTTCATGATTTCTATTCCAAGCAGGGCTGTATTTGGCCTTCGTGCTGCCCTAGGCACTTTAAGTGGTCGCGCCCCTTAGTGACAACGTAACACTGAGTTTTTGCACACGACATCTGTTTAAGACAGATCTACTCTGTAGCACACTTTAAAAAGTATCAATAAGAAACGAAGGGCACTAACCCCTCCCCCCCCTCCCCAATGGGAATCACCACAGGCACATCAAAACATAGCATGAGTATAAAATATTCCCACCATCCCCACTTATATACTGTGACTGTGACACTGCCCCTAATAAACACCACACTGCCCTCCCTTATAAACTACTGTATATCCACCACACCTTCCTCGATTATGAAATATGATCTGTACATTGTGAGGAGGGAGCAGCATGATGTGAGGACAATGTCCCATGCATGCTGCCCCCTCCTCACAATGTCCCATGCATGCTGCCCCCCTCCTCACAATGTCCCATGCATGCTGCCCCCTCCTCACACTGTCCCATGCATGCTGCCCCCTCCTCACAATGTCTTATGCATGCTGCCCCCTCCTCACAATGTCCCATGCATGCTGCCCCCTCCTCACAGTGTCCCATGCATGCTGCCCCCTCCTCACAGTGTCCCATGCATGCTGCCCCCTCCTCACAGTGTCCCATGCATGCTGCCCCCTCTTCACAATGTCCCATGCATGCTACTCCCTCCTCACAATGTCCCATGCATGCTGCCCCTCCTCACAATGTCCCATGCATGCTGCTCCCTCCTCACAATGTCCCATGCATGCTGCTCCCTCCTCACAATGTCCCATGAATGCTGCTCCCTCCTCACAATGTCTCATGCATGCTGCCCCCTCCTCACAATGTCTCATGTATGCTGCTCCCGCCTCACAATGTCCCATGCATGCTGCTCCCTCCTCACAATGTCCCATGCATGCTGCTCCTTCCTCACAATGTCCCATGCATGCTGCTCCCTCCTCACAATGTCTCATGCATGCTGCCCCCTCCTCAGTGTCCCATGCATGCTGCCCCCTTCTCACAATGTCTCATGCATGCTGCCCCCTCCTCAGTGTCCCATGCATGCTGCCCCCTTCTCACAATGTCCCATGCATGCTGTCCCTCTCCATGAGCTCCTAATGCTGCCTTCCTCTTTTCCATAATGAGACCTTCATGTTGCCCCACTCATGCTAAGACCACCACACTAACGCTTATGCTGAGACCCCCCCCACACACACTACCCCACTCTTGATATTGACTCCCCTACATTGCTCCACTCCATACTGATCCCACACATGCTGCCCCTTCTTCACAATGAGCTCCCAATGCTGCCCCCTCTTATTCTGAGTCCTTACACTCCCCCCACCCAATCGATTTTGTCATTGCACTATCCCTCATCCCTTGTCCTCTGTCTCTAGCATTAGCCCCTCTCTCCCACTCCCCCAGCATCAGCCTCTCTCCCCCAGCATCAGCCTCTATCTTCCCTCAGCATCAGCCTCTCTTCCCCAGTCTCAGCCTTTGCCTCCCCCCAGCCTCAGCCTGCCCCAGTCTCCGCCTCAGCCTCCCTCCAGCCTCCCTCCAGTCTCAGCCTCAGCCTCCCTCAAGTCTCAGCCTCAGCCTCCCTCCAGTCTCAGCCTCAGCCTCCCTCCAGCCTCCCCCCAGTCTCTGCCTCTGCCTCCCTCCAGCCTCCCCCTAGTCTCTGCCTCCCTCCAGCCTCCCCCAGTCTCAGCCTCAGCCTCCCTCCAGTCTCAGCCTCAGCCTCCCTCCAGCCTCCCCCCAGTCTCAGCCTCAGTCTCCCTCCAGCCTCCCCCCAGTCTCAGCCTCCCTCCAGTCTCAGCCTCTGCCTCCCTCCAGCCTCCCCCCAGTCTCTGCCTCTGCCTCCCTCCAGCCTGCCCCCAGTCTCTGACTCTGCCTCCCTCCAGCCTCCCCCCAGTCTCTGCCTCCCTCCAGCCTCCCCCCCAGTCTCTGCCTCTGCCTCCCTCCAGCCTCCCCCCAGTCTCTGCCTCTGCCTCCCTCCAGCTTCCCCCCAGTCTCAGCCTCTGCCTCCCCCCAGTCTCAGCCTCTGCCTCCCTCCAGCCTCCCCCCAGTCTCTGCCTCTGCCTCCCTCCAGCCTCCCCCCAGTCTCAGCCTCTGCCTCCCTCCAGCCTCCCCCCAGTCTCTGCCTCTGCCTCCCTCCAGCCTCCCCCCAGTCTCTGCCTCTGCCTCCCTCCAGCCTCCCCCCAGTCTCTGCCTCTGCCTCCCTCCAGCCTCCCCCAGTCTCTGCCTCTGCCTCCCTCCAGCCTCCCCCCAGTCTCAGCCTCTGCCTCTCTCCAGCCTCCCCCCAGTCTCAGCCTCTGCCTCCCTCCAGCCTCCCCCCAGTCTCTGCCTCTGCCTCCCTCCAGCCTCCCCCCAGTCTCTGCCTCTGCCTCCCTCCAGCCTCCCCCAGTCTCAGCCTCTGCCTCCCTCCAGCCTCCCCACAGTCTCAGCCTCTGCCTCCCTCCAGTCTCAGCCTCTGCCTCCCTCCAACCTCCCCCCAGTCTCAGCCTCTGCCTCCCTCCAGCCTCCCCCCAGTCTCTGCCTCTGCCTCCCTCCAGCCTCCCCCCAGTCTCTGCCTCTGCCTCCCTCCAGCCTCCCCCCAGTCTCTGCCTCTGCCTCCCTCCAGCCTCCCCCCAGTCTCTGCCTCTGCCTCCCTCCAGCCTCCCCCCAGTCTCTGCCTCTGCCTCCCTCCAGCCTCCCCCCCAGTCTCTGCCTCTGCCTCCCTCCAGCCTCCCCCAGTCTCAGCCTCTGCCTCTCTCCAGCCTCCCCCCAGTCTCAGCCTCTGCCTCCCTCCAGCCTCTTCCCAGTCTCTGCCTCTGCCTCCCTCCAGCCTCCCCCCAGTCTCTGCCTCTGCCTCCCTCCAGCCTCCCCCAGTCTCAGCCTCTGCCTCCCTCCAGCCTCCCCACAGTCTCAGCCTCTGCCTCCCTCCAGTCTCAGCCTCTGCCTCCCTCCAACCTCCCCCCAGTCTCAGCCTCTGCCTCTCTCCAGTCTCAGCCTCTGCCTCCCTCCAGCCTCCCCCCAGTCTCAGCCTCTGCCTCTCTCCAGTCTCAGCCTCTGCCTCCCTCCAGTCTCAGCCTCAGCCTCCCTCCAGCCTCCCCCCAGTCTCTGCCTCCCTCCAGCCTCCCCCCAGTCTCTGCCTCCCTCCAGCCTCCCCCCAGTCTCAGCCTCAGCCTCCCTCCAGTCTCAGCCTCAGCCTCCCTCCAGCCTCCCCCCAGTCTCAGCCTCAGTCTCCCTCCAGCCTCCCCCCAGTCTCAGCCTCCCTCCAGTCTCAGCCTCTGCCTCCCTCCAGCCTCCCCCCAGTCTCTGCCTCTGCCTCCCTCCAGCCTGCCCCCAGTCTCTGACTCTGCCTCCCTCCAGCCTCCCCCCAGTCTCTGCCTCTGCCTCCCTCCAGCCTCCCCCCAGTCTCTGCCTCTGCCTCCCTCCAGCCTCCCCCCAGTCTCAGCCTCTGCCTCTCTCCAGCCTCCCCCAGTCTCAGCCTCTGCCTCCCTCCAGCCTCCCCCCAGTCTCTGCCTCTGCCTCCCTCCAGCCCCCCCCCAAGTCTCTGCCTCTGCCTCCCTCCAGCCTCCCCCAGTCTCAGCCTCTGCCTCCCTCCAGCCTCCCCACAGTCTCAGCCTCTGCCTCCCTCCAGCCTCCCCCCAGTCTCAGCCTCTGCCTCTCTCCAGTCTCAGCCTCTGCCTCCCTCCAGCCTCCCCCCAGTCTCAGCCACTGCCTCCCTCCAGTCTCAGCCTCTGCCTCCCTCCAGCCTCCCCCCAGTCTCAGCCTCTGCCTCCCTCCAGCCTCCCCCCAGTCTCAGCCTCTGCCTCCCTCCAGCCTCCCCCCCAGTCTCAGCCTCTGCCTCCCTCCAGTATCTGCCTTTGCCGCCTCCCCCCCCCCCCCGCATGCGCAGATCTCTGGTCTGCATTAGAGACACTCCCACGCTCCTTATGAATCCACTTACCTGCTCCAGTGACCGCCGCCATCTTCCTGGCTCATGTGAGTATCCTCTTCTGACACCGGCTTCCATCACGGCGTCCTCCGCGGCGTCCTGCTGTGAGCTCTGCATGTGACGTCCACACAGCAGTGGACGCAGCACAGAGGAAGGAGCTGATTGGCGCGCGCCTGTGACCCCGGAAGTGCAGGCGCCGGCAGTTCCGGGGTCAATCAGCTCCCTGTGCTCGGCGGCCACAAAAAAAAAAAAAAATGTAAAAAAAAAAAAAAAAAAATTTTTTTTTTTTTTGCTGCCAGAAGGTGCTGCCCCTCACAATCTGCCGCCCTAGGCACCGGACCACGGGTGCCTAATGGTAAATACGGCCCTGATTCCAAGTTATATAATTTACCTGTCGAGCCCCCTGAGTCGAGTGACGGATGCCCCTCAATGTCCTCACCTTTTAGGCGTCTCAGTAGCTCCATAATTGAGGACCTGGAAAGTCCATTTTTATTGAATGATTTGTTGATGGTGATCCGTGACACACCGGGTAACAAGAGTCCTGGACCCGACGGATTCCCTGCCAAATTTTACAAGGCTTTTTCGGAACAGCTAGCACCTTTAATGCTTCTTTTCTTCAATTCAATTTCAGACTCTGTCCCTTTTCCGCCCCATTCAACCACTGCCCATATTTCTCTGATCCGTAAAGCCGGAAAAGACCCCACGGCATGTAGCAGTTCCAGACTGATATCACTCCTTAATGTAGATTTAAAAATCTATGCCAAGCTTTTGGCAAATAGATTGGGCCCTCTGCTTCCTGACCTGATTCATCTAGACCAGGTTGGATTTGTCCCGGGTAGGGAGGCAAGGGACAATACCATAAAGACCCTAGACCTAATCCAACACGCACACACTAAAAAACTCTCTTTGATGTTGCTATCTTTGGATGCTGAGAAGCCTTTCGACAGAGTCTCATGGCAGTCACTTTCATAGACACTGGAGCATATAGGCCTGGGACCCGTTTTCTCATCCAAGATCATGGCCTTATATCAATCCCCGACTGCATACCTTAAGATTAATGGCACTCTGTCGAAACCCTTCTCCATCCGGAACGAGACCCGGCAAGGAAGTCCCTTGTCACCTTTACTTTATGTTGTAGTAATGGAGCATTTGTTATCGGCCATCAGGAATAACCCGGATATACAGGGTATTCGGATTGCCAACCGGGAACATAAATGTGCCGCGTTTGACGATGATCTCCTTATTTATCTATGTAATCCTCTTACATCCCTCTCGTCTCTACTGTTGGAGCTAAACCGCTTCAGCAAATGGTCCAACTTCAAAATTAATTTTGATAAATCAGAGGCCCTAAATATCTCTTTGCCCCCAACAATGGTAAATGCTCTTAAACCAAACTTTACATTTAGATGGCCACCCCATGGCAGTATTGGATATTTGGGCATCAAGATCCTCTCTGACCCGGCCAGGCTCTTTCAATTAAATTATCAAACTTTTCTGTCAAAGCTCGAGGGAGATTTAGCCTCATGGCAAAGAGGTACTCTTTCATGGTTTGGCAGGATTAGCGCTCTCAGGATGACGGCCTTGCCACGACTGTTGTACTTAATACAGACGGTTCCGGTCTACATCCCGGCAGCATATTGGGCCAAGATACAATGCTTATTCAATCAATTTGTTTGGTAAAAGAAGTGCGCTCGCTTGAGATGTAGCGTCTTAACTAGGACCAAGAACGCGGGAGGAGCGGGTTTCCCCGATTGTAGGCGGTATTACATGGGAGCCGCTTACGCCAGGGTCCTGGACCTTCTGCACTGCTCTGGGTCTATGCTTTAGGTTTGCCTGGCGCAGGATTTATGCCCTTTATCAATACCGACCCTGCCGTGGACCTGGCCTCTCCTCACCAAACATAAAATTGAGATGTCCTATAGCACCAAACAAACATTGAAAATGATACGCTCTATGTCATCACGCAATCTCATGATCCAGCCTAGAGGACTCCTTATGCCACTAACTGACAATCCAGAGTGTCTACCGGGAGCATCGTCCAACAATTTTCTAGGCAGCACGAAACTAAACCCCCTGAGATTACATCAGGTGGCCCCGGGGGGATCCCTCCTTCCGCTCCGGGAGATTGTAGAGAATCGCAACTTCAAATTGCGGTTCCATTTTGAATATGCCCAACTCAAACATTTCATAACCTCCCAGGACACTGTCATGGCCCACCGTCCGCCCCAAACACCTTTTAAAAACCTTTGTAGTGGTTCTTCTGATACGCGCCATGCAATATCAAAGGTATACAAGTTTATGACAAGCGCAGCAGAGATGTCCCCCCCTCGCTTCTGAGCGGCATGGGAAGCAGAGCTCAAGCAGACGTTCCCTAGGAATCAATGGGAGCGTTGTTTCCGTCTGACCCACAGGTCCGTGGTGGCCACCAGGATGCAAGAAACCAGATATAAAATTCTTTCTAGGTGGTACAGGGTCCCAGCATCTCTCCATGCGTGGTGTCCCAAAGTTCCTGATACGTGCTGGCGCTGTGGAGCGCAGGAGGCACCATGTCACACATCTGGTGGTACTGCCCGAGCTTGTCGGTCTTTTGGAACAAAGTACTAGTAGCCATTCAAGAGGTCACCGGGATTGTAGTCCCAAGCCGACCCCGGAAGCAGTTTTACTGTATATCTTTAACATATCTGAAAAGGTGTATAAAAAATCCATCTTAGGCCACCTCCTTCAGGCTGCCAAGACAGTGATTCCACGACGTTGGAAGGATCTTACCCCCCCTACGTTGGATGAGTGGGTAATGGAGGTGAATGTGATTCACCGAATGGAAATGGTGATGGCTCAGTCACGCGGGCAGACGGTAGAGACTGCCACCAAATGGTTTCAGTGGGAATCATTCCTGTCTGGTAAAAAATTCCTGGAACTAATCTAACTCCCGGAGGACAGGTACCCTGGCCACCTTTTTCTTCAGACAATATACCACCCTTTTGACAAGTCTTGGTCCAACAGACAATGTATCAGTCCTGGTCGCTGCGTCCTACTTCCTATCCTTTCTCCTCTTTTTCCGACCTGCTCTTTCTTCCCTACACCTCATGACTGCCACTCTTCTTTGCCTCTTTTCCTTGTTTTACTATCTTTTACGGTTTAAAATGATTATCCATGTATTATTGCAATCATTTCTATTCCATTATGAAGCCCATGACAGCTTGGTGTCACTCAGACTTTCGATGAATGCTATTTGTTACAACATGGATATGTTTTCTTTTCATGTATGCTTTTGAAAAATTCAATAAAACTTTAAATTGGAAAATAAATGTGGACATGTAAACAGCCCCATAGACTATAATGGTTAAATTTTCAATGTGGAACACACGAATAGAATAGGTATGTGAAAAAACAGACATCTTCATGAGACCTTACCTCTTTATATGCTTGGTTTTCATTTGGTGAAGGCTCTACATTACATGGCATCCTATTTAATACATCAACAGTTTAAATTATAATTTTCCTATGTTAATAATAGCTAAAAATCGGATGCTATTGAGATGATCTGGGTTAACAACCGTCCAGAAATTCTCATGCAGTCTGTAAAAATAGTGCACTTTTTTGCCTTCTATAAAAAAAATGTAAGTAGGCCGTGATTTTTTTTAAGCTCGAGAAACTTAGAGAATTTTTTTACTGTAATTTTCATCATTTTACAGTTTACAGTAACTGTACCCAATGTCTTCTTAGGACTATGGGGTATAGACATGGACCACTTAGAATCATAATGATTCATTATAGTTTTCCAATGTATTCGTAAAAGATATTGCTTGTCCGTGATTTTTTTTTTATAAGTTGGCAACCTTGCAGATGATCTGTGTAGGATCTGATTTCCTTATGCACCCATAGACCTAAGTGGGTGAGTCATCCAAAATATGAAATAAAATAGTGCATGCCGTGATCTTATTTCATGCTGACAATTGGTCGGTGTAAAAAAAAAAACTGCCAATGGAACAAGCCTACTGAATTACATTGATAAATGTGCTGTCTGATTTATACGTTGAACAGCACAAATCTGTATTATACACTTGTCTTAAGGGGAACCTGTCACCAGTTTTTTCAGAATTGAACAAAAAGCATCACCTTCTGCAGCTCCTGGGCTGCATTCTATGAAGGTGCACCTTGTTCCCTGACTCCCCTTGCAGACCCCAGAAATACCTTTATAAAATCTGCCGCCACATATGTAAATTAACCGTTCTGGTCAGATGGGCATCCTTTTCTTCAGCTTCTGTCCCTCCTTCTGCCGTTGTTCGCTATCCTCCTTTTATGATTGACGTGGGTGACACCTCCCTCATCATCCAAGATGCTCTGCAAAATCTCGCACCTGTGCAGAGTCATTCCCGGCTCGCGCAGGCGCAGTTTGCTCTGCCCCATTGCGGATAGAGCCGAAAACATAGGTGCACTTTCGCAAGCCGGTAAGGTCTTTACGCAGGCGCAAAATTGTGGTCAGCTATGTGGATGACATCACCTGCATGATCCTCGTACCAGACCTAATTCTCGGACATGCGCAAAGACCTCACCGGATTCACAGAAGCGCACCTATGTTTTAATTCTTACCTGCGATGGAGAGACCTGGAGAGGTTAGTAATGGGACAGTGCCCTCTGGTGGCCAAAGGAAGAACAGACCGGCAAACAATAATCACCTAGAATATAGAAGCCTTGCAGTTTGTTTCCAGGGGGAGGCATTTGAGCGAGTGACGAGCTCAGGAAGAGGGATTGTGGCTAAATCTCAGTGGGTAGAAGGACCTGTGGGTGTGGCCAGCTTGGTTAGTGGGCGAGACGGCTTGTTTGGTGGGCATAGTGATGCTTCCTCCTGTCTACTGTAATCATGCAAGGGGGGACTTTTCCCCCCCTGCACACTCCCCATCTGGGGGTCATACCACCAGATCCCAGCTTCTATTATAATCAACTCTATGCCCACATGGGCTTAGAAAAATAATGTTGTTTCCTGGTATCAGCTATGTTGGCGTAGGCCCCGCCCCTTTTGGTCACAATAGCATGACGTCATCACAGGTCCCTCTGTCCACTGGGATTTAGACGCTACCCAGGAAGAGGGAGTGGGAGAGGAAGAAAGAAGAAGAGCCCAGGAGCCGACTGGAAAGGCAGTTCTGGCGCGAAGGAGAAGCAGCGCGCGGCTATTCAGACTGAAGGGCAGAAGGAGGTCTCCCCTGCAGAAGATTTGAGCGGCAGAGAGATGACTCCAGAGGATACTAGAACAGGTAGTCCACAAGACCCGCACTCTGCACCATCCAACATGAGCCCCAAGACCCCTTCACCATCCAGCAAAACCCCTGCACCATCCAGCAATACCTTCCAGACCCCAAGACCCTTGCTACACCTGTCAAGACTCCCGCTGCACCTGTCAAGACCCCCAAGACCACCGCTACGCCTGTCAAGACCCCCAAGACCCCTGCTATGTCTGTCAAAACCCTGACATTGCCTGTCAAGACCCACAGACCGGACTATGTAGGCAAACCGCAGACATCCCCAGTCAAAACAGCCACCCGTGGGTGACCCGACTTTGCCAGGCTGTTGCTTCCTGCCTGGCCGTGCAGTACTTAATGTGGTGACTGTATTGATAGTGGTTGGAGCTTAGCATACTGTGCAATTCAGTGACCGTAACCCATAAAGACGGGGAGTGTAAGATCTGGGGACTGAGGGCGGAGGCCCTGACATTTCTATACTGTTTCCCACAAGAATTAATGTGTTTATCTCTTGCCCTTGTTAGGCTGAATTACATGAGCTACGTGTTGTTACTTTCTAGTGTAACCAGAAATTGAACTATTTTTCCCTTGTGATAAACTTCCCTTGCCTTCTGTTTCCCCATCCCTGTCAGTAATTTAATAAATTGAGTTACCACTGTTCCTCCTCTGTGTGCTGCATTTTGACCCTACTCTTTACATCGGGAATGACTCTGTAGAGGCGAGAGATTTTGCAAAGCAACAGGGATAATGAGGGAGGCGTCACCCATGTCAATAATGAAGGAAGGCGGAACAACAGCAGGAGGGACAGGAGCCGAAGAAAAGGACGCCCATCTGACCAGAACGGTTAATTTACATATGTGGCGGCAGATTTTATAAATGTATTTCTGGGGTCTGCAAGGGGAGTCAGGGAACAAGGTGCACCTTCATAGAATGCAGCCCACGAGCTGCAGAAGGTGATGCTTTTGGTTCAATTCTGAAAAACCTGGTGACAGGTTCTCTTTAACGAACCCTAAGGAGTACAATAGATAGCAGTCAGCCAAATGATGGTTCGGCTGATTGTTCGGCCAACAGCTATCTCTCCCAACTCCTCCATACATAGGAGCTCTTGATCTGCTGAGCTATTGTGTTTTCTAGGCCCCCTTAGGGCTGGTTCACACTAAGCGACAGCGACAACGAGGTCGCTGTTACGGCACCATTTTCTGTGACGTAACAGCGACCTTGTAAGTCGCTGTTATGATCGCTGCTTAGCTGTCAAACACAGCAGCCGAAGCAGCGATCATAACCGCGAGAGCAGGGAGCCGCGCACACTGCTTAGCGCTGGCTCCTTGCTCTCCTAGCTACAGTACACATCGGGTTAATTAACCCGATGTGTACTGCAGCTACATGTGCAGAGAGCAGGGAGCCGCGCACATTGCTTAGCGCTGGCTCCCTGCTCTCCTAGCTACAGTACACATCGGGTTAATTAACCCGATGTGTACTGCAGCTACATGTGCAGAGAGCCGGAGCCGGCAGCACAGGCAGCGTGAGAGCTGCGGAGGCTGGTAACTAAGGTAAATGTCGGGTAACCACCTTGGTTACCCGATGTTTACCCTGGTTACAGCTTACCGCAGCTGCCAGATGCCGGCTCCTGATCCCTGCTCGCTTCATTTCGTCGCTCTCTCGCTGTCACACACAGCGATCTGTGTGTCACAGCGGGAGAGCGCCTTTGAAGAAAACGAACCAGGGCAGTGTGTAACGAGCAGCGATCTCGCAGCAGGGGCCAGATCGCTGCTCAGTGTCACACACAGCGAGATCGCTAATGAGGTCACTGTTGCGTCACCAAAACCGTGCCGTAGCAGCGATTTCGGCAGCGATCTCGCTATGTGTGAAGCACCCCTTACACATTAGACTGTCAGATATTGGTTAGTTAGGCCAAATTTAATCTAAGCCTTAATAGGGTATCTGTTTATGTTAATTTGTATTAAGATTGCAGTTTCTGGGATGTTTGAGGATGTTCCCTGCTATATCAACAAGTCTTAAAATGTCTTGTTATTGCAAATCGTGTTTTGGCAAAAATATGGAAGGAAAGAAAAAGCTAGAAGCAGTTGTTGGTAAAAGTATAGAGAATCCGGCAAAGTAATTTAGAAGAGCCTTACAGTTCTGTAATGTATAGGCAAGGAACGACATTTTTTTTTATTATGGCCTGTTGATATTAAAGTTCAAGCATGAATCAGCAGGGAAGCTTTTAATCCATTTCAATACACAGTAAACACAAGTCCTCAACTTGTTTGACTTGTGATGGCATATCTCCACATCGACTTTAGTTTATTTATATATAAGCACTGTTATCAAACCCACAATATTCTTTTACAGGATTGCGGAATTTAAATGGCATATTCAATGTTTAATCATTGCCTATGCGTGTACGTCTTGCAGCAAATAATCTCTTTTTCAGAAAACTTGATGGGTTACACATCTCAAATTTTTCAAGATTTCTCGCTTGCTGTTCTAAAACTCATATGAGGACAATCTATCTTGACGCAATTCTGCAAACCAAATAGTTTATTCAATTATGGACAAGAGCAGATGAAGAGGCTCCGATGTGGCAGAAAGTGCTCAACATTTTTGCAACTATTGGTGTTTTCACGTCAGTTTTGGACAGATTCATCAAAATATGCAAAGTAAGTGGGGGAGATAGGATGGTTATACCCGCCCATCAAATTAAAATGGAGTTTCTTCTACCACAAAAAGCATCTCTATTAAAACTGTACAATGCCAATATTAATTAATTGTGCCCATAGTGCCCCCTTTGAGGTCTTACTCTTATTCTCAATTACGGTAACTATACACAGCAGTTGACATAAAGGGAACCTGTCACCAGTGGGCTCTTATATACAGCATTCTAACATGCTGTATATAAGAGCCCAGACCGCTGTGAAGAACGTAAAAATCACTTTATAGTACTCACCTAAATGGTCGCTGTGGTGGGGTTGGGTCATATGGACGTCTTCGTTCTCCGATGCCGGCGCCTCCTCTTTCGGCCATCTTTGTTGTCCTTCTTCTGAAGCTGGGGTGCATGACACGTCCTACGTCATCCACACTCGCCGGCATTGAGGTCCTGCGCAGGCGCACTTTGATCTCCCCTGACCTCACCAGCGCTATGCTCGTACCCGCCCATAATCTCACACCTGTGAATTTAGCTCACTGGCGCGAGCAAGGGCAGATATGTGTTCTGCTCTGCCCGCGATATGGCAGTGCGAACTGCGCCTGCGCGAGCTGACCTAACTGCACAGGTGCGAGATTTGAAAATGCAAAGAGGATGATGACGGAGGGTGTCATCCCGTCAATAAAGAAAGGAGGATGTGATCAGCGGCAGGAGGGGGAAAGGAGCAGAAAATGAGCCCATCCATCTGGCCAACACAGGTAATTAGCATACCTAACGGCCAAGTTTTATGCTATGTGCGCACTAGAAAGTGCCATTTTCTTAAGAAAAAAACGGACCCTCTGAAAGAATCCCGCACCCGCAGTTTTGCCGCAATTTTGTCGCGGTTTACCGTGGATTTTCTGCAAATTGGTCCCTGTGGTTTTTACCATTAGCTGTGGCAAAACCGCAGGTACCTGCGGAAAAGAAGTGACATGCTCATTAATTCCGCAGCGGAAAATCCGCCGGTAAATCCGCAGGTATAAAAAAACGCATATAAAATATAAAGTATACAGTAAGTATAAAATACTCAAAAGTGACACCATTCTAAAAACTGCACCCTTAACCTCAAACTGCTCAAAACCACATTCAACAAGTTTATTAAATCTTCAGGGGCTGGGCGTGGCCTGGACATGGAGGGATAAAGAAGCTCAGGGAATCTGCTCCTGCCCTGGCCTAGGGATATACTGCAACAGCGTCTCTTTTACCTGGCTTCAGTGCAGCGAATGACCAAGAAGAAGGGGAGAGGAAGCCCCCAGCCCACATCTAATCCACCGGGGGCCCCTGCTCGTGATATACGGAGCTACATGCTGCACCCGGCTCAGGAAGCTACTGGGCTCAAGATGGCTGATACAGCAATGCAGACAAGAAGCGTCCGCTCGCTGAGTGCGGCGGTAGTGGCCGCTCAAGACTTAGGAGTACTTTGCACGCTGCGATATCGCTAGTGCCGAGCGCGATAGTACCCGCCCCCGTCGCAGATGTGATCTCTTGTGATAGGTGCCGTAGCGAACATTATCGCTACAGCAGCTTCACACGCACTTACCGGCCCTGCGACGTCGCTCTGGCCGGCGACCCGCCTCCTTCCTAAGGGGGCGGGTCGTGCAGCGTCACAGCGATGTCACACGGCAGGCAGTCAATAGAAGCGGAGGGGCGGAGATAAGCGTGATGTAAACATCCCGCCCACCTCCTTCCATCCTCATTGCAGGCGGGACGCAGGTAAGGAGATGTTCCTCGCCCCTGTGGCTTCATACACAGTGATGTGTGCTTCCGCAGGAACGAGGAACAACATCGTACCTGTCACTGTAGCGAAATTATGAAAATGACCGACACTACACAGATCACCGATTTACGACGCTTTTGCGATCGTTTATCGGTGTATCTAGGCTTTACACGTTGCGACGTCATTACTGGCACCGGATATGCGTCACTTTCGAT